>NC_134902.1:37873140-37990640 GCF_041734735.1 Babylonia areolata
GGCACTTCCATGTTATGTGGATTTCTGTGTTGGCGTTTTGATGTTGTTGTTTTTTTGGGGGGTTTTTTTGTTTGTTTGTTTGTTGTTGTTTTTTAATACTTAAGTGGACCCTGGCTACTGCAAGCATGGAACTGTGGCCAAAGACAGTGCGGAGGGAGGGAGGGGGGAAGTGGTTCTTTTGTGTTTTAGTAAAAATCATCTCTGATATACATGAGTGGATGTAATTATGTTTGTATTTTGGCAAGGGTTTTTTTGTTGTTGTTTCAATCCTATGGGGGAAAATGTATGGAATGGTCAGCTTCAGAGGTATGTCCTTGGTTCATGTCCTAGTTTCCTGAAATTGATCCCCAGTTTCGGCACACCTGGTGGGTTAAGGGGGGGTGGGGGGGGGGACTTTTCAGATCTCCTAGGTCAACATGTGTGTAGGCCTGCCGGAATCCCATTTATGTGTATACACACGTGTGCAGAAGATGAAATACGCACATTAAAGATCTTGTAATCCATGTCAGTGTTCGGTGTGTTGTGGAAACAAGAACATTCCCAACATGTACACTCCTGAAAATGGAGTCAGGCTGTTTATATGGTGAGGTGAAAAATAAACAAACGGCCGTACACATAAAAGGTTACAAGTCTCTGTGTGTGTGTGTGTGTGTGTGTGTGACTGACACCTGTTGGAAGACACAGAAAACAAATGACGAGCGCCCAAAGGCAGCTCTCAGTTGGCTGTACCCAGGCATGCAACCTGTTGTGTAAATGACTGTGTGTGTAAAGCGCGTAGAGTTGGTCTCTGACTAAAGATAGGTGCTGTTTAAGGATCCATTATATATGCTTATATATGACATGCCTAATTTTCTTTTCCAGATTTTGTTTTGTTTTGAAGTTCTATGGGATTTTTATGGGCAGTTTTTCAGTCCTGATTGTATGGCCCTGTGTCACTGGCTGAGCTATAAGCAACAAAAATGATTAATAAATAGATAAATACATATATGAATATATGAATAAATACCACACTTTGCGCTCATGTGCAAAAAAGAAAAATATGAAATAACACCCTCACCACGTTAGCAGCGTTGTGACCTGTGTATGTGTGTGTGTGTGTGTGTGTGTCCCCAGCACATCCTGTCGGAGCCGAGCGAGGTACAGACGCTGACAGGCCAGAGGCTGCCCCTCAAGTGCTCTGTGGACTACATCTCCTTCTCTGCTCACGCTGACTATCAGCAGACCAGCGAGTTCCTGCGCGCTCTGAAACCTCCACATGTGGTATGTCTGCTGTGACGGCTGCCTCTTCTCTGGTCCTGGTCTAACAATGACAGTGATAATAATGGATACTTGTTGAGCGCTTTCCTCCCATAACACACTCCCGACGAAAGGCCCCGATCGGGTCCCTACTGTGTACAACCATTTAAGACAAGGGGCCCTGCTTGGGGGCCTTAGTTTGGGTTTTTTGGAGTGGCACCTAATTTCAGTAATGACGTTACAAGCTAAGAATATCTTAACTGACCTTTCCGCTCTCCACTGCTACCAGTAAATGCAGCGTGTGTTGCTGTACTTGCAAGCAGGAGATTTATTTTCAAGGTGACTGGTTCACGTGAACAGTGCATGTCAACAATGCCATCTGACCCAGTTTCGTCTCGGCCACAAGGCAGAATTAGACGAAGAAGCCTATCATGGCTGGATAACCTTCTGAATTTAATCTGTTTGAAACTCTTTGTGCTTTCCTGGATTCGTTTACAAGTGTCAACTTTTTACAGTAATGTTATGCATAGAAGTTCTGGTTACTGCAGTACTGTCATACATAGAAACTCTGGTTATTACTGTCATGTTATACATAGAAGCTCTGGTTATTATTGTTATGTTTTATATAGAAGTTCTAGTTATTACCATAATGTTATATATAGAAGTTCTGGTTTTTACCATTATGTTATATATAGAAGTTCCTGTTTTTACCGTCATGTTATATATAGAAGTTCTGGTTTTTATCATTATGTTATACATAGAAGTTCTGGTTATCACAGTGAAGTCACACATAGAAGTTCAGGTTATCACCTTAACCAATGTCCGACATGGTCTTAATGATGACTGGCCTCTCCGCCATGACAGATCCTGGTTCACGGAGAAGCCAACGAAATGGCTCGCCTGAAAGCTGCCCTGATCCGGGAGTATGAGGATGACCCTGACTACAAGATGGAGGTGCACAACCCACGCAACACCAGCGCTGTGGAGCTCCACTTCCGGGGAGAAAAGATGGCCAAGGTCAGGGTCACTCGTCTGATGAAATGTGACGGCTGTGTGGTCACACACCCACCCACAGGAGACTGTGCAGACAGTGACAGTGTGTATGATGGTGTGATGATGATGACACTGATGATGTGCATGATGATGACAGTGTGTACAGACAGTGATGATGTGTGTGATGATGATGATGACAGTGATGATGCGTGTGATGATGATGACACTGATGATGACAGTGTGTACAGACAGTAATGATGTGTGTGATGATGATGACAGTGTGTACAGACAGTGATGATGTGGGTGATGATGATGACAGTGTGTACAGACAGTAATGATGTGTGTGATGATGATGACAGTGTGTACAGACAGTAATGATGTGTGTGATGATGATGACAGTGTGTACAGACAGTGATGATGTGTGTGATGATGATGACAGTGTGTACAGACAGTGATGATGTGGGTGATGATGATGACAGTGTGTACAGACAGTAATGATGTGTGTGATGATGATGACAGTGTGTACAGACAGTAATGATGTGTGTGATGATGATGACAGTGTGTACAGACAGTGATGATGTGGGTGATGATGATGACAGTGTGTACAGACAGTAATGATGTGTGTGATGATGATGACAGTGTGTACAGACAGTGATGATGTGTGTGATGATGATGATGACACTGATGATGTGCATGATGATGACAGTGTGTACAGACAGTAATGATGTGTGTGATGATGATGACAGTGTGTACAGACAGTGATGATGTGTGTGATGATGATGACAGTGTGTACAGACAGTGATGATGTGTGTGATGATGATGACACTGATGATGTGCATGATGATGACAGTGTGTACAGACAGTGATGATGTGTGTGATGATGATGATGACAGTGATGATGTGTGTGATGATGATGACAGTGTGTACAGACAGTAATGATGTGTGTGATGATGATGACAGTGTGTACAGACAGTGATGATGTGTGTGATGATGATGATGACACTGATGATGTGCATGATGATGACAGTGTGTACAGACAGTGATGATGTGTGTGGTAATGGTGATGACAGTGATGATGTGTGTGATGATGATGACAGTGTGTGCAGACAGTGACAATGTTTGTGGTAATGGTGATGATACTGACAGTGTGTGATGACAGTGACGATGTGTGTGACAATGATGATGATGACAATAATGACAGTGTTTGATGATTGTGACAATGTGTGTGGTGATGATGACAGAGCGTGCAGAGAGTAACGATGTGTGTGATAATGGTGATGATGATGATAGTGCGTTACGACAGTGACAATGTATGTGACGATGATGATGACAATGACTGTGTGATGAGAGTGACGATGTGTATGATGATGATGATGATAACAACAGTGTGTGATGACAGTGACTATGTGTGTGATGTTGATGACAGAGTTTGCAGACAGTAACGATGTGTGATGATGACAATGACAGTGTGTGATGACAGTGATGATGACAGTGACGATGTGTGTGATGTTGATGACAGAGTGTGCAGACAGTGATTATGTGTGTGATGATGATGATGAAAGTGACGATGTGTGTGTGTTGATGACAGAGTGTGCAGACAGTGATGATGTGTGTGACGGTGTGTGCAGACAGTGACAGTGTGTGATGACAGTGATGTTGTGTGTGATGATGATTATGACAATGACAGTGTGTGATGACAGTGATGATGTGTGTGATGATGATTATGACAATGACAGTGTGTGATGACAGTGATGATGTGTGTGACAATGATGATGACAGTGACAATGTGTGTGATGTTGATGACAGAGTGTGCAGACAGTGATGATGTGTGTGATGATGATTATGACAATGACAGTGTGTGATGAGAGTGATGATGTGTGTGACGATGATGATGACAGTAACAGTGTGTGTGGTGATGATGATGATGATGATAACGACAGCATGTGATGATAGTGACATGGATGACGATGATGGCAATAATAGCATATGACAGTGGAGTTGTGCATGATATTATCGTAACAGTGTGTGATAACAGTGATGATGTGTATGGTGATGATAACAGTGTATGATGATGTTGTGTGATGACAGTGACACTGATGAAGATGATGATGATAACAATGTATGATGACAGTGGTAATGTGTTATTGTATGTGATGATAACAGCGTATGATAACAGTCATGATGTGTGTGATGACGATGATGATGATAATAGTGTGTGATGACAAGTGATGGTGTGTGTGATGATGATGATGGTGACAACATTGTGATGATGGTGATGATGACAGTGTGTGTGACAATGATAATGACAGTGACAGTGTGTGATGATGACTGTGATAATGATGTGTGTGTCAACAACATTGTTATGGACAGTGTGTGATGATTTGTGACATTGTTTGACAATGTGTGACAGTGTGTGTGACGATGATGGCAATGTGTCATGATGATGATAATGTGTGGCAATGTGTCATGATGATGACAGTGTGTGATAATTATTATGACAATGTGTGACAATGTGACAGTGATGATGGTGTGTGATGATTATGACAATGTGTGACAATGATGACAGTGTGTGATGATTATGACAATGTGTGACAGTGTGTGACAATGATGACAATGTGTGATGATTATGACAATGTGTGACAATGATGACAGTGTGTGATGATTATGACAATGTGTGACAATGATGACAGTGTGTGATGATTATGACAATGTGTGACGGTGTGTGACAATGATGACAATGTGTGATGATTATGACAATGTGTGACAGTGTGACGATGATGATGTGTGATGATTATGACAATGTGTGACAGTGTGTGATGATTATGACAATGTGTGACAGTGTGTGACAATGATGACGATGTGTGATGATTATGACAATGTCTGACAGTGTGTGAGAATGATGATGATGTGTGATGAATATAATGACAATGTGTGACGACAATAAATAATGTGTGGTGATGATGATGACTATGTGTGATAGTGATGATGGTGTGTGTGTCAATGATGACGATTTGTGATGACGATGATAGCGATGTGTGACGATGACAGGTGGTGGGAGAGCTGGCTTCACAGAGCCCAGAGCAAGGTCACAGTGTGTCCGGCATCCTGGTCAAACGCAACTTCAACTTCCACCTCATGTCGCCACGAGACCTGCACAGTCAGTCACCGTCTGTCTGTCTGTCCCTCTGTCTGTCCCTCTGTCTGTCCCTCCCCTTTCTGGTTTTTTCTTTCCTTGTCAGGACAGTCATGGAGCATTGTATTAGCAGCTGTTGTTCAGCTAACCATGATAATGATATACTTTACCACATGTGCTTGAAGGTTAAGGTTATGTCGATGTAACTTTGACGTACTTGCCCACAAGTGTTTGCAGGTTACACAAGTCTAACCGTTACACACCATTTCTTTCAGACAGTAAGGCGATACTTTTTCCTCAGCTTAGACCCGTGCTCCTTACGATACGGTGTGCCTAGTGTGTAGTTAAAAGTCTGTCAAAGTGATGTCAGGAATCTGTCAGAATTCAAACTGCTCATAAAACAAGTCTCACTTTCACACAGACAGAATAGCAGGGGACAGGGCAAAGCCAGGAATGCCGAAATCAACAGACAAGTGAACAGGTGACACAACATGTGAACACAGTTTTGATGATGATGTCAGGACTTTGAGATAGACCTTGGCGGAAGGTGCAGACATGGCCTTGGCATCGACAGCAATTGATCCAGCAGTGCTAGACTTAACCATCTGCCCCCTGAATCGCCCAATATGGCCTGCCAGAAGTGCCCCGATTTAATCCTTGAACTGACCGGTACGGCCTACTTAAAAGTGTTCCTTTACCTTTACTTTCACTTTTTTCAGTCCTGTAACGCACCGAGAACGGAAGTACATTTGTTACTTCCTTCCGTTGACGCCATTTTGAAGTTAGAAGCAAGCGGATCGGTTGAGAAGTTTCTGAGCCTCAATTTTTTAAGTTGATGTTTTTAGACAAAAAAAAGGCTGATAATGATTTATTAGACATGCTTTTAGTCATAGGCAACTGTTATCATGGGGTATCTTCATTTATATCTGAGTATTTCGAGGATGAAAAAACGAACACACTCACAACAGATCACTCAGTGGGAATCAGCTTTAACTCTCTCCATACGAACGGCGAAAGAGACGACGTTAACAGCGTTTCATCCCAATTACTATCATCAAAATATTGCAAGCGGAACGCTCTTATACTGAAGAGGTGAATGTTGACAAAGAATACCACAGTTCTGACGACGGAAGCTAAAGGTTGGGTCATTCAGACACCCACTGGACATCCGAGGGGTCTGTGTAGAGGAGAAGAGCGGACTGGCCGTACTGAGTGAGTTAAAAATCTTTGATGCACACACAGCTTGAGACTTTTTCCAGAACATGTTGGAGTTTTTTTTTGAATGTTCATCATTCTAAACAATTAAAGTATTCCAAATTTATTTCTATGTAAACTATGATGTTTTCTGCATATCATGAACTGTCTTCTACAACAAAATAAATAATGCCTTATTTCATTTGATTTTTTTTATTTGTTTGGTATGTGTGAGTATGGTGAGGAGTTACTTCCCTTCACACAGGATTAAGAAGTTCCCTTGGGATTTTTCTGTCAGTGTGCAGACGTTAACTCACTTGGGATGGCAAGTTTTCTCTCTTTTTTCCCCACAGATGGCCCATTTGTAAGAGTTTGGAAAAAAATTACAAAAAATACAAAATACAGAGTAAGAAAATGAAACTTCCAGAACTGGTTTATTACGTGTTATGCTATTACATATAAAAGAAAATCAAATTTCTCATCTTATTTTTAGTTTTGCCATTATGTAAAAAATAATGCCTTTTTTTTCTTACCCCGAATCACTATACCCATGCTCACTTTCTGCACTTAATTCACTTTCTTCTTCTTCATCATCCACCTCTTCAGTGTCTGACCCTTCAGTTTGTAGCATTTCAAGTACTTCGGCAACACTAAAATGTTGTCAACGTGTGTGTGAGACAGGCTACATATGACAGGCTGGCCAGTCATACCATTAGGTCGTGGAGTGACCCAGAATAGCACACTCTGCTTGGCTAATCACAAAGTCACGTGTACAGAGTGTGATGGATTTTTTCATTTTTGGAAAATGCTATTCCATCCGTCGTCTGAATCCAAATACATTTTATGTAGGAATGCTCACACATTCCATCGTCCGGAGAGAGTTAATGTGCTTCTTTCAGTTGTTATCATTAATACTTACGTAGTGCCTATCCTGGGTCAGAGACCAAGCTCAAAGCGCTCCACACAGTCACTTGCACAACAGGCTGCATAGCTAGGTAGAGCCGACTGAGAGCTGCCTTCAGGCGCTTGTCATTCGTTTCCAGTATGATAGCTGCGCTTTATGTGTTGTTGAAATTTTTGGGGACTGTGTGCGCCAGTCAAGTTCGATCTGGACTCACTTTTGGCCTGATCGCCCGAACGATTGATGCATTTTTGTATCCTGTTTGAAAACATGGTTACATGCAGTGACAACATGGTTACATGCAGTGACAACATGGTTACATGCAATGACAACATGGTTACATGCAATGACAAGGAGTCAGTGAAAGGACAGAAAAGGAGAAAGAAAGAAGAAGAAAAAACTTAGCTGCTAATGTAGGACAGGTCAGGAAAACCAAGATGGTTGCCGAAAAAGAGGTCGCTGTGTCTGTCAACACAAGGGAGGTAACTTACCAAGGGAGGCTATTGGCCGCAGCCATTTTAGATTTCTCTGGACAGGACAGGAATCCAGACCTTCGCACCAGTGGGTCACAGTTTGTTAAATGAAACGTAATTTTAGGTAAAAAGTTTTCTTTCTTTCAGATCAGGAGGATGTGCCAGTTGTGCCATGAAATTAGAAATCCTTTCATATTGGATAGGATGTGCCTCACAGCATGAAGACCTGTTGTTTTTCCAGGCTACACAGACCTGGCGATGAGCACGGTGACTCAGCGGCTGAGCATTGCCTACACGGGCAGCGTGTCACTGCTGCAGTTCTACCTGGGCCAGCTGGCAGGGGACGTGGCCCAGAGCACCGTCAGCGGCAACGTCGTCCTCTCCGTCTTCAACTCCATCCTCATCACCGTCTTCTCCAGCATGGTGATGGTCGAGGTGAGGCCACTGGGGGCGATGGGCAAGGCGACTTCACTTGGTGACCACTGGACTTGACTTTGTGACCTCTAGACTGGATTTGACTTTGTGACCTCTGGACTTGACTTTCTGACCTCTGGACTGGATTTGACTTTGTGACCTCTGGACTTGACTTTGTGACCTCCAGACTGGACTTGATGACCTCAGGACTGGATTTGGTGACCTCCAGACTGGACTTGGTGACCTCAGGACTGGACTTGGTGACCTCAGGACTGGACTTAGTGACCTCAGTGCTGGACTTGGTGACCTCCGGACTGGACTTGGTGACCTCCGGACTGGACTTGGTTGACTTGCTGGACTTCCACACTTCAGTTGGTGACCTCTGGCTTTGACTTGACTTCACTTGACTTGCTGGACAACTAGATTTGACTTCACTTGACTTGCTGGACAACTAGACTTGACTTCACTTGACTTGCTGACACTAGACTTTTTTTTTCTTCTTCATAATTCTGTGCATCATGTTGCCTCCATTCATTGGCCAAAAATAAAAACACAAAAAAAAGCCCCCCAGAAAAACAAAACAGAAAAAAAAACAAAAAAAAACACACACACACATTCATTCACAATCCGGTGTGTCATTGATTTTACTGCTGATGGACAATGCTAGATCATGCTATTGTGTTAGCTCATGTTACAATCATGTCTGGGGGGTTTTAAACACTGGTGTGTTAAAATAACACTGTTGTGTGTTGTGTTTGCAGTGGGTGTCCAACCCTGTAACAGATATGTACGCAGATTCTGTCATCACCGTCATTCTTAGAGCCGAGCGCGACCCCATGCCTCAAAAAAGTATGTTAAGCAGTATGTGTGTGTGTGTCTGTATCTGAGTTTGTATGTGTGAGTCAGTCACTGTGTGTGTGATTATCTGAGTGTGTGAATGTGTGTCCAGTTCTGTGTGTATGTGTGAGTGTGCATCTTTGTGTGTGTGTGTGTGTGTGTATCTTTCTCTTTTTGTGTGTGTGTGTTTGTCTGAGTTTGTGTGTTTGTGTGTGTCTGAGCATCTGCGTGTTGTTGCTGTTAATATCAGTCTGTTATGAATTTATCTAGGTAATGTCAGTGTGTGTATGTGTGTGTGTGTATGGATGTGTGAGAGAGAGGGAGAGTGAAAATCTGTGGTGGTGTTGTTCCATGTGTTTTGTTTGTGTCGGTCTGTGTGTTAATTAAGATATGATTGTGTCTGTAGGCGCCTGCCTGACAGCAGTCTGTGCATATGTTTATGGTGCGGGTATACTTGTGACAATAGTTGTGACAGTTTGGATACAGGTGCACCTGTGACTGAGTGGTGTGGGTGCAGGTATACCTGTGACAGTGTGTGGTGTGGATGCTTGATTTACCTCTGACGGGCTGTGGTGTTGGCACAGGTATACCTGTGACTGTGTTGTGGGTGCAGGTGTATCTGTGACAGTGTGTGGTGTGAGTGCAGGTGTACTTTGACAGTGTATTTGTATTTGTATTTCTTTTTATCACAACAGATTTCTCTGTGTGAAATTTGGGTTGCTCTCCCCAGGGAGAGCACATGGCTATACTACAGCGTCACCCATTTTTTAATATTTTTTTCCTGCATGCAGTTGTTGTTTTTTCCTATCAAGTGGATTTTTCTACAGAAACAACCCTTTTGTTGCCATGGGTTCTTTTATGTGCGCGAAGTGCATGCTGCACACGGGACCTCGGTTTATTGTCTCATCCAAATGACTAGCGTCCAGACCACCACTCAAGGTCTAGTGGAGGGGGAGAAAATATTGGTGGCTGAGCTGTGATTCAAACCAGCGCGCTCAGATTCTCTCGCTTTCTAAGCGGACGCGTTACCTCTAGGCCATCACTCCACTTGTGTGGTGTTGGTACAGGTGTACTGTGACCATGTGGTACAGGTGTACCTGTGACTGCGTGTTGTTGATACAGGTGTACCTGTGACAGTGTGTGGTGTGGGTGCAGGTATACCGTCAGTGCTGAGCGTGGACCGGGCGCACTTCCAGGAGTGCCTGCTGGAGACGCTGCAGGAGATGTTTGGGTCGCAGTGCACCGACCGCCTGTTCCAGAGGGACCGCCTCTCCGTCACCATCGACCAGAAACAGGCTGTCATTAACCTGGAGACCCTGGTCCGTCCATGTCTGTCTGTCTGTCTGTCCGTCTCTATGTCTGTCTTGGTGTTTTTTTATGTTGGGGGGGGGGGTGTTGGGGGGGGAGTATATTTGAGGGGATGTGTGTGTGTTGGGGGGGGAGTATATTTGAGGGGATGTGTGTGTGTTGGAGTGTGTGTTGGAGGGTGTGTGTGAATGAGTTGGAAGATGTGTGTGTCAGGGTATTATTGAGGGTGTGAGTGTGTATGTTTTAGGGTGTATATGTGTGTGTGTATATGTTGGAGGGTGTGTGTGAGTGTGTTTGTGAATGTGTTGGAGGGTGTGTGTGTGTGAATGTGTTGGAGGGTGTGTGTATTTGAGTGTGTATGTTGAAGTGCGTGTGTGGTTGTTTGAGGATGTGTGTGTGTGTGTGTGTTGGAGGGTATGTGTGTGTGTATGTGAGGTGGGGGGTGAGTGTGTATAATTTAGAGTGTGCGTGTTGGGTGTGAGTGTATGTTTGAGGGTGTGTGTGTGTGTGTATCTTGTGCTTAGTGAGTACAAGTTTGCTGGGATGCTGAATCGGCTGAATCCATGTTAAAGATTGAGCAACTCTGATTTAAAAAAAAAAATTTTTAAGTATTTTACTGTTGTAAAAATATGTTACTGTCTGACTTAAACTTATTTCATAAGTGTAATGTGCAGATGTTTCAGGTGAATTCGTCACCATGTAGTATTTATTCTTTATTGAAAATATAATAACAAGCAGCAGCTATGTTCCAAAATGTGGTGAGATGTTCAAGGTGAAACAAGGCAACTGTTAAGAGCTTTGTGTGGGTGTGTGTGTTTGTGCATGCATGCATGCGTGCTCATGTGTGTTTTACCAGTTTTTGTAAATCCCCTAGAGCCCAGTTTAGAGACCAGACGCTGAATAAATTCCCACTGTCATCATTTCAGGAGGTGGAGTGCGCTGATGAAAGTCTGCAACACTTACTGCACTCTGTTGTGCAAAAGCTTCACCAGGCAGTCACGCCAATCAAAACGTCGCCTGCTAAATGATGACGGCCTTCCCTCCCCTTCTTCCACCCCCCCCCCCTCCCTCCCTCCCTGTCACCCCAGCCCAGCCCTGCTGTTCCAGCTCTCCGACACAGTGATCAGATCTGACAAGCAAGTGATCAGACCTTATGAGTTCTTCGTTCTGAGCATAGCACTCCTGCTGAGGTACAGTGTTAACCCACTATGCTCACAAGAAAAATGCTGCACTGAAGTGTGAGTGATAAGACCTTATGAGTTCTTCGTTCTGAGCGTAGTATTTCCTGCTGAGCTAGTGTTAACCCACTATGCTCACAAGAAAAATGCTGCACTGAAGTGTTAGAATATCAAGCTGTGTTTTAGATTTCTCTTTGATAAATCAGTCTCTTTTTTTATTTTTTTATTTTTGCGGGTTTTTTTTTTATTTTCTTTTTCTCCTGTTTTTCAGGGTTCATTTGTGTTGTACTCAGACCAACGTGTGATCGGACAAGCTTGTGGGTTGACGCCTTGAAGTGAGAGCTGACGGGGTGGGGGTGGGGGGTGATGACAGCAGCAGGAACGTGCGTGTGTGTGGTTGGAGTGAATGTGGTACTTGTGTTCTGGCTTGTGGAAATCTGAATGAGTGATTGAGACGTGTTTATATATGCTGGTTTCTTTGCGTGTGTTTCCCTTTTCTTTTCTTTTTTTTTTTAGTATGGGCTGCAACTCTCACGTTTACTCATATCTGCGAGTGGGCTGTTAACTGTATGACCGTTTTTACCCTTCCATTTAGGCAGCTGTACTCCTGTTTCAGGGATGTGTATGCTTGGTATGTATGTGTTTCCATACCACACTGAACTGTGAAACAGGATCTTTAACCTGCGTCTCTGTTGTCCTGCATGTGTGTATGCAATGCACAAAGAGAGGGTCAGCCACTAGCAGGTCTGCACACATGTTGATCTGGGAGATCAGAAATATCTCCACCCTTAACCACCAGACCCAGCCGGGATTGAAACCCAGGAGCCTAGGATTGGAAATTTAGTGCTCTGACCATCTGGTTGTTGCACTCACCCTGATACATGCTGTGAAGATCGTCCTGTTCTGATTGGCTGGCCAGTGAGCCAACATGATTCTATTGGATGTGAGATGGCTGTGGTTGTATCATTGCAGCAATTGTGACCATGTTTATCAGGGTGCTTCAGAAAGCAGACATGTGGTTGACTGAGTGGTGTAGTGTGTTGTGTGAGTATGAAAACTGGTGATTACACTTCAACATTGTTGATGGTAAGTTGTGCAAGGACATCAGCAGCCTTGAAGCTGAAACCAGATGTTGTATTTCATGACATGTCATGGAATTAAAAAAAAATTTGGTTGCTAGATGTCTTGTCTGTGTTCTGTGTGGTGGTAAAATGGTGTCTAGGGTTTTATCATACAGCAGTGATCAAGAATCCCATGAACCACACTCAACCCGTTCATTCTGCACACATCTGACAAGACGGGCAGTAGGTCCACATTGTTTATTTCCATAGCACTGTGGCTTGCTGACTGTACGGTGGATGACTCGAGTACAGCGGCAAGTCAGTTCTGCCAAACATCACAGACATACACTCCTTCCATTCTCACCACACCACACCGCACACCTCTGTCTCTCTGTCCAATCTCACACCAAATTTCCTCAAGCAAGAAGCATAGATCACAAAAAAAATCATATCAGAGGAGGAAAACAAGTCCTGGAAATTATGTTAACAACGCAACCATTATTCATTCAGAAAAATTAGAAAAAAAAATCTAACAATGCCAATGCCACATCTTCATAGTACAAGGAACATTTCTTGACAGTTTCTAACAATGCAACAGTAACATTCATACAGAAGGGAAAAATATTTAACAGTAATTCTAACAATGCTGAAAAAAAACAAGAAAAAAAACATTTTTTACAAGAAAATGGATTTTTAACACGTCCCATCAATGCAACCAGTCTATGTACACGTGTAGTGAGCTTTGGGGTTATGACACCAAGACTTGCTCTGCAGCAGCCAGCACCAAACTGGTCGTTCCACTTCTCCTCTGGGACACAAGGGGAGAAAGTAACTAACCCGCCCACCCCCTCTCCTATCCATCCCACCCCCATCACAACGACCCCTGTACCCACAGAAATGGCTGTAAATGTGAAAACCCTTGCACCAGCAGCCACTACCACCACCACCTGTATAACCCATCCTCCCCTGCCCCACTAACTCTTTCAGACTAACCGACCCCTGTTCCAAGCCTCTGGTGATATGGAAACCTTGTACAGGCAGGTGGAGGGAGGGGGAGGAGATGGTTCAGGAGTGAATCCTGCAGGTACAGGAGGGAGTGTTGGAGGAAGGGGGGGGTGTATGTGGAAAGGGAGGGGTGTATGTGGGGAGGAAGGGGGGAGTGTACGAGGGGAGGAAGGGGGGTGTATGTGGGGAGGGAGAAAGGGGGGAGTGTATGTGGGGAGGAAGGGGGGTGTATGTGGGGAGGGAGAAAGGGGGGAGTGTACGTGGGGAGGGAGAAAGGGGGGAGTGTATGTGGGGAGGGAGAAAGGGGGGAGGAAGGGGGGTGTATGTGGGAAGGGGTGTATGTGGGGAGGAAGGGGGAGGGGTGTATGGGGAGGGAGGGGGGTGTATGTGGGGAGGGAGGGGGGGTGTGTGTGGGGAGGGAGGGGAGGGGTGTATGGGGAGGGAGGGGGGGGGTGTGTGGGGAGGGAGGGGAGGTGTGAGGGAGGGGAGGTGTGTATGGGGAGGGAGGGGGGGTGTGAGGGAGGGGAGGTGTGTGTGGGGAGGGAGGGGAGGGGTGTATGTGGGGGGGGAGGAGGAAGTGTATGTGGGAAGGAAGAGGGGTGTGTGTGGGGAGGAAGAAGGGGGTGTGGGGAGGGGAGCGAGGGGGTGTATGTGGGGAGGGAGGAAGGGGGGGTGTATGTGGGGAGGCAGGGGTTAGGGGGAAGTGATGGCCCAAACGTTATAGGCTGGAGGTGGGCTGTGCTGGGATCATGGGGACAAGGTGAGAGCTGGGTGCCGGTGGGGACCAATAGAGGACGAACCACTCCCTGAAGAGCGTGACAAACCCCGCCTCTAGAGGTACTACCCCTCCCATGCACCCCCTAACCCCCATGCATGCATGTTCATGATTATAGCTCGTTAGATATTGTTCACATTCCCCTTCACTGAGGCCTAATGTGAATAAACCATCTTCTTCTTCTTCTTCTCTGTATCTCTCTCTACAGGGAGGGGGTGAGGTGTGAGGGCAGTTGTAGAGGACAGGGATGGTCAGGACACAGTTGAAAGTGGGGAAGGTGGGGGGGGCAAGGATAGAGGCGTTGGGGGTAGGACAGGGTAAGAGGCAAAGGACACCAAGTAGTTCTTGGAGAATAGGGAGGACATTGTGTGGGGGGTAGGTACTATATCCCCCACCCCCCAAAAAAACCACCCCTCTCCCCACTCTCTCTTCACCCACAGTATCTTCCCCCATCACTTGTAATGGACTGTGCAACAGAAACACGGAGGGGGATTAGTATCAGTATAGGGCAAGGAGAACTGTCATGACAAGAGGGCTCGGGAGGCAGCAGCAGAAACATGCTGGGGTCCCAACCCCATCACAAAAAAAAAAAACCGAAAACCAGCCCACTCCAACCCTGTACAACTCCACTATCCCCTCCGGCACTGCACCCTTGCCATGTACCAACCCAGTTTCAGCAGTACTTTAGTTCTATCATGTTAAGTGCGCGCGCGCACACACACACACACACTCACACACACACTGGCACAACTGGCCCCTCAAACACGCTGGCCCAATTTGGCTCTGCAACTCCCCCAATCGCTCTGAGGGAGAGTTAACCCTCCACAATGCCAAGGAGTGCGCAGTTTGGTCCACAAACCATTTTACACTACCCACCCACCCCTCCCACTGACCCCAGATCAAGGGTCTAGGCTACATGCCCAAGGGACGGTGTCCAGCCTACTTCTCTTCCTCACTCCATGAACCTAGTGGTCTCCCCTTCCAATTAATCGTTTTTAACAGTCCAGGGACGTCATCAAACCTAGCCGGCCATCCTCTGACATCCCCTCTGACCCCCCCAGCCGCCCCCCTCATTCCAGCCGCCCCCCTCACATCCAATGACAACATGAACACCCCTTGCATCTGCCCACCTCTGTCTTCCCTCACTTTTTTTTTTTTTTCTTTTCTTTTCTTCAGAACAGGTCTGGTTCTCAAACCAGGACCACTATCTCAACATGTCATCATACCTGGTGGGAACCCACCTACTCAAAGCAGTGCCTTGCTAAAGCCCCCCCCCCCCCCCTCCCCTCCTAAATCACTCCACAGGCTACATAACCACTCCACTACCAGACCAACATCACCGTACTGTTGGTCCTCTGAGCACTGTTTCAGTTTCTCAAGCTGGTGTCACTTGCCTCTGGACAAATACACTGCACCACATCTACTAGACAGATGCCTGACCAGCAGGAAGACCCAAAGCCCTTCGTCAGTCAGTCCTTGAGTGCATGTGCATAGAGCACATTCCCTTCCCACTGCTGCGCTCTTCTACCTCTGTAGCTTACATCGCACCGTGCCCTCTAGGGCTTTTCCATCATGGTCATCAGTACATCGCTCCACTCCATCTGGTGTCCCCCCCCCCCCCCACACCCATTCCTCCCACCACCCCAAAAAAACCAGCTGTGCTGCCCCTAGCCCCTCTAGGCCCGCAGGAGTTCAAACCCTACACAACTCCCTAGTCCTGTTACACAAACATGCACATGCCAGTAAGCAGTGGCGACTTCAAAACAACAAATGTCAATGGTCCATGAGCATGCCTAATCATCAAACAGTTCATCCCCACCATTCTCTACTCAATCTACAGTGGGATTAGTTAACAGCCCAGTTACACAATAACAAACAACAAAAGTCAGGGTGATTTTCATTTTCATTGCATCACAATTCACATACATTTTCTAAACACATTATTTTGTAGCAAAATCATTCCTCTGGAACATGAAAAAATGAATCGGTGTGTTCGACTCCACACCAGCCAAGCCAAAGAGACAATCATGCATATCGAGATAAATAATTAACAAGTACATTGGCCACACAATTTGAGTGAAATGTAGCAGACACCATAAGTCACATGAACCCATGGCACTGGCACTGGTATTGAGAATATTGTAATGTAACCCATGCTTTACACACACGCGTGCACGCACACACACACACACACATACACACACAGGTGTTTGGTTACATCAGGTAAGTGCTGGGTTAATGCCGATGAACACAGAGACAAGATAACCATGGCGACAGCTGGTCTGGCATCTGGAATAAAACAGACCCGACTGGTTTGCTACACTGGATTCATTCAGAAACAGTCTTATACATAGCAACTACTGCACCAGATGAACTGTCTTCCCACCATCCACCCCCCTTTCCCCCCACACATACACACAATGACAAAATCATGCATGTCAGCAGGCACACGTATGCATTATGTACAGAATGGCATTCGCGAGCAATGGCAAAATGTTCCACAGAAGAGAAAGACAGGCGTGTAGCGCACACGCTGTGTCCACTTGCTCACCCACGGACTGCACACTATCACCAGAAAACAGGGTGTCAGTCTGTGGCGGGCACCGCGGGCACCAAAACAAAGCGGACCTCCAGAGGTGCCAGACAGACATTGCTCCCACAGTCCAACTCTTAAAGAAAATAAATAAAAACAGAATTTCAAAAAAATGAAAAACAAAAAACTTCACAATATGTGACTAGCACAATCAGCGTGCGCACTCTTTCTTTTAATAAGGAGTGCATTCCAGAAAAGTCCATTTTATTTTATTTTTAAGTAAAATAATAAATAAAACAAATTAACATAGTGCACATGCACAAGTTTCAATGTCAGTGTTGAGCAAGCAGTGGTTCCCACCTCTGAGTTAGCCAATACCTGCCATGATAGACATGATCTTTATTATAACAATGACCAACATTTCACATGCCTTATTCAATACCTGGCATGATGGACATGTTGATCTGTATTATAGCAATGACCATGATTTTACCTGCCTTATCCAATACCTGCCAAGACAGACATGTAGATCTTTTTTTATAACGATGACCAATATTTTACCTGCCTTATCCAATAAATGGCATATCGACATGATCTTTATTATAACAATGTCAATCATTTTACCTGCCTTGGCCAATAAATGGCATGATAGACATGTTCATCTATACATATAGTATATTACAGAAACCATCATTTTACCTGCCTCAGCCAGCATCTGCCATGACAAAACAGGTTTTATCTGTATTATAACAATGACCATCAATTTACCTGACCCAACTAATACCTGCTGTGACAAAACAGGTTTATCTACATTACAGCAATGACATTTTACCTGCTGAAATCTTGGGGGAGGGGGGATTGTTTCAGACTTTCCTCTTATAACAGATGCCACTGGTTCTTACAGAGAAAAGACTTTGGTCTTGTGATGCATTGTGCAACTGTTGCTGTGTCCATGCTGTGTGGGTGGTGGTGTGGCTCTCTACAAACCAACACCTTCATCGCATGATGTGACACCAAAAATCTTCACTTCACCTTCAAGACCCCCATGACTTAGCCACCTGAGGGAAACCTGAGACGAGACTGAAAGCTTAGCGCAACACACACACACAAAGATTTTTGCAGGTAAAACATTTCCTTCGACAATGGACAGCAGACTTCTAAAGCATGCTGCCTTCCAGTTGACAGCAGTTCGTTCAGTCAGGCTTTCCCCATCAACATGTCCACACAACACCGAAATCAGCCAAAATCACTGGCATGTGTTAAACTCTGCACAGATTTCCAAGAAAGGAGACAGATTCTTGTGTGGGTGACCTCTGTTGTCAAAACTTCCAGACATGACTCAAAACACACACACACACACACACCACAACGCAACAGTAATTTTCAATGAGTGTGTCCACCCCACCCTGTTTTCCCAGAAACTGTCTTCATGCCACACTCCCACCTCCCACCTCCCTCTTCTCTCTCACTCTACCTGGGCTGGCTTATAGCTAAAGAGCTATCTCAGCAGCGCTTAGTTTGCTTAGCATAATGAAAATTTCTTTTGCTTAGCATTCAGAATTTTCTTTTGCTTTGCATCACAGTGATCTTCACGCTGCAAGTGCAAAGATCACTCATGCTACCCCATCCTGATGGTGAACTTAAGTTCCACACTTCATTGTGAAGCACTGCTCCAGCAGTGACTTGTGTAGGCAGGCCCTAGGTGTCCCTAACAGCCCATCAAACAGGGCCCTAGGTGTCCCTTACAGCCCATCAAACAGGGCCCTAGGTGTCCCTTACAGCCCATCAAACAGGGCCCTAGGTGTCCCTTACAGCCCATCAAACAGGGCCCTAGGTGTCCCTTACAGCCCATCAAACAGGGCCCTAGGTGTCCCTAACAGCCCATCAAACAGGGCCCTAAGTGTCCCTTACAGCCCATCAAACAGGGCCCTAGGTGTCCCTTACAACCCATCAAACAGGGCCCTAGGTGTCCCTTACAGCCCATCAAACAGGGCCCTAGGTGTCCCTTACAGCCCATCAAACAGGGCCCTAGGTGTCCCTAACAGCCCATCAAACAGGGCCCTAAGTGTCCCTTACAGCCCATCAAACAGGGCCCTAAGTGTCCCTTACAGCCCATCAAACAGGGCCCTAAGTGTCCCTTACAGCCCATCAAACAGGGCAGCTGGGAGAAGCTTAACACATGGCATCAGTCATCACTGCTGCAGAAGCCCCCTCCTTCCACTAATACACCAACAGACTTTCATCCATGAATGAATGAATGGATTCTAACTACATCAGCTCCTCTGGGTTAGTATGTGTAAAACGGTTTAAAACTCCAGCTACATAGATAAAATCTACATTATCTACAGTTCATCAATCAGTGTCTGGCTTTCTGAAAGTATAGGGGTGTTGTTGTTGTTGTTGTTGTTTGTTTCGGGGTGTGGTTTTTTGTTGTTGTTTTGGGGGCATTTTTGGGGGCTGGGGGTGTAGGTGTTGGGGCTTCTGGGGGCGGTGGTGGGAAGGATGAGGGGTAAGTGTGCACTTTATGGAGGTGTCCTTTCCACAGCTCTTCCAGTCTTTTTCCTTCTGCTTCCCCAGTTACTTTCCACAGGACAGACAGGAACACATCACTGGTGGGACAGGTATACACAATGCTGCTGGATGTGTCCTCTCCTTACCATTCATTTCTTACTGAACAAACAGCCTCTGCCCCTCTCTCTCTCTCTATTTTGAAGAGTCAGAAGCGGATGCTTTTTTTGGCTCCTGTTCTTCAGCCTTCAGATGGGAAGCATTTACCCGGACATTCCCAACCACTGCCCACAGCCTGTGGCCAAAGTGAGAACAATGTGCAGACTGTGTCGTCTTGCAGGCTTTCACAGATACCGAACGGTAGTACACACATACCCCTACAACACCCAAAAATGTTTCAACCCAAGAAAAATTTCCACCCTCCAATTTCCTTGAAAAAACAATTAATTTGCTTTTAAAAATGTTTGTGATGTTTGCAAAGCTATAAAATGAATCATACATCTTGATTTAAAAACACTATCTCATGAACTGTCATAAAAATGTAAAGTAACTGTGTAAAAGAGCAAACAAATCATGTAGGCTAGCTCCTCTGTTGTTTCTAGATCTATCTAACATCATCATTCATCTCATTTAAGAGGTTTTTGCTTTTTGTTTGGTTCCCATAACAACATATTTCCATTGCACTCTCCACGTACGTCTGATAGAAAAAAAAAAAAGCGTCCCTGTGTCAAGCATCAGTGTCTCATTTCCGTGATCAACAAGTTTTGCCACAGACCACAGGACTGAGAACCATTTTCCTCGCAGCTCTCCACACACAGCAGAATTGTGCCACATTCTGTCATCTCTCTCACGGTCTTCCACACACATTTCTTTTTCTGCCATGCAGCAAGTCAGCAAACCAGGTTTTCTCAAGGTTTTGATGAGAAGAATTACTATGTCACTTGCAGTTTTCCTCAGAGTTTTGACGCACAACTGTCTTCATCTCACTGCCTTCACACACACACACACACACACACAGATTCTTACACACACAAACTGAATACACACACACACACACAGATTCTTATACACACAAACTGGACATAAACACACACACACACAGATTCTTACACACACAAATTGTACATAAACACACACACACACAATTATCTCGCAAAACACAATTTGAACACACACACACACATTATCTCACACACATACATTGGACACACACAGTGACACACACACATTCTTTCACACGCACAATTTGGACACACACACACACACACACACACACACAGCAGGACTATCCCAGCTTCACAGCAGACAGACTGTAGACTCCCAATCCAGGTCAAAACATGGCACACACCTGCCAACACTGCACACAGTCCTGACGGCAGACACAAACCTGACACGCCTTCCCACAAACCTCGGTGACACTGAAACTGCACAGACACACTATCCAATCTTGTCAGCAGTGGTGGAGTTGAGGGTTCAAGAGTTCAAACCCCAGCCATGCCTTCCCACAATGCTCAGCCCATAGTCCCAATCACTGGCGGCACCAACACAGTGCAGACACATCATTCCAATCTCATTGGCAGCACCAACATGGCACCAACACATCATTCCATACTTGTTGATGGCACCAACACGGCACCGACACACTTCAATCTTGTTGGTGGCACTGACACATCATTCCAATCCTGTTGGTGGCACCGACACAGCACAGACACATCATTCCAATCTCGTTGGCTGCGGAGGCGGAGTTGAGGGGTGGAGGGTTCAAACCTCATTGCCCCCGAAGAAGAAGAAGTGACACTGGTGGATGAGGGTGAGGACAATCTCCTCAGGCAAGGGGGAGATCTGCAGCATCGACTCGTAGGAGGCAAACTCCATGCGCATGATTGTGGGCCACCAGCACCGAGACAGGTTCCGCTCGTCCATGTTGTTCTCCTCCTGACGCTCTGACACCCTGCACACACA
Source organism: Babylonia areolata (assembly GCF_041734735.1). Taxonomy (NCBI): domain Eukaryota; kingdom Metazoa; phylum Mollusca; class Gastropoda; order Neogastropoda; family Buccinidae; genus Babylonia; species Babylonia areolata. The sequence goes on from NC_134902.1 coordinate 37,894,652, forward strand.
CATATTTATTTATCTATCAATATATCTATATCAATATATATATATATATATGTGTGTGTGTGTCTGTATGTCTGTGTGACCTATGTGTGAAGTGTGTGACCTGTGACCAATGTGTATGTGATACATACATACATACATACATGGATGGAGCATGGATGGATGGATGGATGGATGGATGTATATATCACATACACATAGGTCACAGGTCACACACTTCACACACACAGGTTACACAGACACACAGACACACACACACTCGCACACATACACATAAAGGTCATACATACATACACACACATCATACATATGCACACACACACACAGGTCACGCACTCAGGTTTGAATTTTCAAATTTCAAGTTTTAATTTTCCTGTCACTCCTATTGGAGTATGGAGGACCACTACGAAATAATGATTTCATGCCCAGAATAACCATTTCTAAATGCACAACAGCATCACACAAAAGCTGACAAAACACAAACATCTTTTAATCCTCTTGTTCTCCTTACAGCAGCAGCCGGCGCCACTCACACACGCGCTGTGCTTCGCATCGGCAGTCACCAGTGGCATGTGTGTGGTACTTTTCCATCACGTGCTGATGCCGTGACGATGCTCAACAGGCACTAAAAGTTAGTGGGAATTTCCCTACTATAGTCCAGTATTCTGGCATCACTATTTTTGGATGCTAGCACCACTTCCATTCACAAAGAAAGAAGGGAAACTGTGTGTGGAGAGTTGTGAATGAAACTGACCGATTTCCACAATGGCGTCGTCTGCTTGCACCAGTGAGTTCGAGGACTATTCAGCTGAAGAATTGGATCTTATTTTAGAAGTGTCGAAATATGATAAGAATGAAGAGTGTGAAGAATTAGAAGAAGATTCTGATGTACATTTAGGCTCCGATCAAGGAGAAGAAAGTGGTGAAAGCGATCCCGAGGACAACGTGCCACTCGCTGCTCTGCAAACCACGTGGCGACCAGCTACTCAGCCTACCAGCGTGGCCGCATTCCAGCAGCCGACAGGCCCTGTACATTCACTGCCAAGCACTGCCACCCCTCTGGATTATTTCTTTATGTTTATACCCCTCACATTTTTTCAGGTTGCAGCAGGAGAGACCAACAGATATGCACAACTAAAACGAGCAGCCCGGGGCACACCTGTCCCCCTATGGTTCGACACACCTGATGAAATGCGGGCCTATCTCTATGTGTTGATATTGATGGGGATCAATCATCTGCCACGTCTGTGGTGCTACTGGTCAACCAACCCTCACTTCAAGAATAACTGGATCAGCAGTGTCATGCCCAAAACACGGTTTTTCAAAATCAACCAGAATTTTCATCTGCGCAACACATCTAACACACCTGCACGTGATCACCTTGACTATGACCCCTTGTACAAGGTGAGAAATTTCATCAGCATGATTCTCCCTTTGTTCCGGACCAACTACCATCCAGGTCGTGAACTAAGTATTGATGAGGCAATGATCGGGTACAAGGGTTGGATATTTTTCAAGCAGTACATGCCAGCCAAGCCAACCAAATGGGGCATCAAGGTGTGGGAGATGTGTGACGTCAGGACAGGGTACTGCGTTGCATTTGATATTAACACCGGCCGTGCAAGTCGCAGAGACACCACCATCAGTCTTGGGCATGAAGTCGTTCACATGTTGGCATCACCTTTCTACCATCAAAACAGGCACCTGTATTTTAATCGTTTTTTCACCAGTGTCCCATTGATGACACACCTGGCCCAAAATGGGCCATATGCCTGTGCCACTGTCAACGTCAACCGCAGGGGGTTACCAGAGGAGGTCAAGACTGCCAAATTGAAAGAGAAGGGAAAATTGCTGCAGATGCAGAAGGGCTCGCTGATGGCCACAGTCTACAAAGACAACCGTCAGATCTACCTTCTCAGCACCAACCAGCCACCAGGTATGACGACAGCGGAGGACAAAGTGACGCCGACTGTCATCGCCAGCTACAAGTACATGGGTGGCGTTGACGAGTCAGACCAGTATCGCGCCTACTACCCTGTTGGTCATCAGAACAAGAAATGATGGCGCTACATTTTCCATTCTCTGGTCAACTTGTGCATTGTCCAGGCCTACCTCACCTGGGAAGTGTCACCTCATGACCCAGTGAACAAGACCTATGACGCGCACAGGAGACAGATCATCTCAGGTAGGCCGCAGCTTTCATTTCACAACACTAACGTGTATGTGCATGGGATAACTGCATGTTGGTGTGCTGTATTAGACTTATCATCGCATGTGACATATTTGGTGACATTTTGGTGACAGAGACATGACCTTTCAAATCCAGACACACAGAATCTCGCTCACATGACAGAATAAAGCCTCATGACCATACCTGCCGAATTTCATGACACTAGAGGTTTATTCTTGGTTGTGGTGAAGCCTCACATTAATCAACTTACAGCTAAAATTACTTCTTTTTTTTACCTTCTTTGAGCATATTACAAAAATTAAAAACCAATTTTGGTGACAAATATTTTTTAGGCACATACCTTTTTTGAAATTGGTCATACATGGGACATTCCATTATAAAATGGAATTTATCCCCAATCATAGACATGTTATAAACCTTACACAACCGTGACTGTCTTGGTTTACCACTACATCTCCCTATTTCTATTTCCAACTTATGATTCCTACTTCGAAATTTGAAGAAGCTAATAACATAAATATCAAGCATTTGACTTACGTATTTTTCTCTACCAAAATCACTCTTGAAATTTCAATGCTACAATCATTTATTGCTCACCCCTAGAGCCTGTCTGTATAAATTTTGAAAATTATCTGTCAACGCTATGCTGATATTCTTGCAGAAAGATTCTTTCTCTAAGGACTGAGCATACCAAACACAGTCATACCTTGTTTCTTTGAAAAAAAATTGTCTGCTATTACTCATCCATTTTGAAGAATAAATACTATTTCCCTATAAATCAAATCAAGTATATTTTTCATAATATTTTTCTGTGTTCAATAACACAAAGCTAGTCCAAAAGTGAACCAATCTCATTTTATATAATACACTAATAGGATAGATACTAATTTCTCCACACATAATTAGGTTCATAGTTTTCCTATTCACTTTGAACAAGCATTTCAAAAACTTTGGAACTAATTCTTCAAGGTATATTTACAATTTCATAGACCTGCATTTCTGCACCATATAACAAATCAGGAACAATCATAGACTGATACATGTCAATAACAATATGTACAGGTAAATTTGAATTTCTAGCTGACTGAAGTAATGAAAACAGCTTTATAAGCCTGTTCATAATTTTTTTTTTTTTTTTTTTAGCTTCATAAAAACTGCCATTTGTGCTGAACTTAATACCTAGATACCTAAAAGAATCAACAACATCTAAACGCACGCACACACGCACGCACACACACAATGATGAAGATTAAGTGCATTTCCCTTTTGTTAGTGGCATGGTGGCCCAGTGGTAAAATGCCCAACTTGGAAGTAAGTGTCAACAGGTTTAATCCCCATACAAGGACCAATATTTTTAGTTCCCCCCCCCCCCCCCCCCCAACCACCTCCACAAGACCTTAATGGTTGTCTGGGTGCTTGTGAGACAAGAAAGAAAAGTACACGCGAGACGTGCCTTGTGCTTACCTGTATAAATGAGAGACGAGATACTTGAGCACTTCAAAGTTCTGCTCCGGTAACTTCTTGATGACACCACGCAGCATCAGCAGACGGCTGCTTTTGTCCGGCATTCCTGACGACACGACAATACACCTTTACTTCATCAGACATTCCTGACAACACCACAACACACCTTTACTTCATCAGACATTCCTGACAACACCACAACACACCTTTACTTCATCAAACACACCTTTACTTCATCAGACATTCCTGACAACACCACAACACACCTTTACTTCATCAGACATTCCTGACAACACCACAACACACCTTTACTTCATCAGACATTCCTGACAACACCACAACACACCTTTACTTCATCAGACATTCCTGACAACACCACAACACACCTTTACTTCATCAGACATTCCTGACAACACACCTTTACTTCATCAGACATTCCTGACAACACCACAACACACCTTTACTTCATCAGACATTCCTGACAACACACCTTTACTTCATCAGACATTCCTGACAACACCACAACACACCTTTACTTCATCAGACATTCCTGACAACACCACAACACACCTTTACTTCATCAAACACACCTTTACTTCATCAGACATTCCTGACAACACACCTTTACTTCATCAAACACACCTTTACTTTATCAGACATTCCTGACAACACCACAACACACCTTTACTTTATCAGACATTCCTGACAACACCACAACACACCTTTACTTCATCAGACATTCCTGACAACACCACAACACACCTTTACTTCATCAGACATTCCTGACAACACCACAACACACCTTTACTTCATCAGACATTCCTGACAACACCACAACACACCACAACACACCTTTACTTCATCAGACATTCCTGACAACACCACAACACACCTTTACTTCATCAGACATTCCTGACAACACCACAACACACCTTTACTTCATCAGACATTCCTGACAACACCACAACACACCTTTACTTCATCAGACATTCCTGACAACACCACAACACACCTTTACTTCATCAGACATTCCTGACAACACACCTTTACTTCATCAGACATTCCTGACAACACCACAACACACCTTTACTTCATCAGACATTCCTGACAACACCACAACACACCTTTACTTCATCAGACATTCCTGACAACAACACAACACACCTTTACTTCATCAGACATTCCTGACAACACCACAATACACCTTTACTTCATCAAACACACCTTTACTTCATCAGACATTCCTGACAACACCACAACACACCTTTACTTCATCAGACATTCCTGACAACAACACAACACACCTTTACTTCATCAGACATTCCTGACAACACCACAACACACCTTTACTTCATCAGACATTCCTGACAACACACCTTTACTTCATCAGACATTCCTGACAACACCACAACACACATTTACTTCATCAGACATTCCTGACAACACACCTTTACTTCATCAGACATTCCTGACAACACCACAACCCACCTTTACTTCATCAGACATTCCTGACAACACACCTTTACTTCATCAGACATTCCTGACAACACCACAACACACCTTTACTTCATCAGACATTCCTGACAACACACCTTTACTTCATCAGACATTCCTGACAACACACCTTTACTTCATCAGACATTCCTGACAACACACCTTTACTTCATCAGACATTCCTGACAACACACCTTTACTTCATCAGACATTCCTGACAACACCACAACACACCTTTACTTCATCAGACATTCCTGACAACACACCTTTACTTCATCAGACATTCCTGACAACACCACAACACACCTCATCAGGTGTATACGACAACACAACACACCTGGCCGTCACTTCACTTTTTTTCTCTCTTCAAATGATTGTTAAAATCTTTTCTTTCTTTTTTCTTTTTTTCCTCCAATATTTTAAGTCAAACATTTTACAATGCTCAACATTCAACACTGATTCAGAACACCTTTTTAGAAAAAAAATTTTTTTTTTTTTTTAAATCTGTGAACATTTCATTTATGAGTGCTCACTTGAAAAAAAGATATGGCACTTGCTTTTACATGTATACACAGAAAATCACAGTGGCACTCACTCACAGAAATGTATACAAACAAACCATGTCAGAGAAACATGCCCATTCCCAATAAATGCCACACGCACTGAATTTACATCAAATGACTCTCGTGCTAGACATACCTGCAGCCTCCATGAGTTCAGCGTGCAGGGCGCGGGGCACCAGAGGCTCTGACAGGTCGTTGAAGAAACTCTTCAGCACTGTGGCCACTGCGTTGATGGGGATGTCCAGGGACAGGATGTCCACGTTGGGGTCTGCACACACACCACAACACACGCTGCACTGTACTGAATCCTGTTGTATTGTGTGGTGTTGTGTTGTATTGCATAGTGTTGTGTTGTGTTGTACTGTACTGTACTGTACTGTACTGCAGTGTGTTCTACTGTATTGTACTGTACTGTGGTGTGTGGTTTGGTGTTGTGTTGTGTTGCATTGTGTTGTACTGAACTGTACTGTACTGTACTGCATCGTGTTGTACTGCATTGCACTGTTGTGTTACACTGCATTGCGTTGCATCGTGTTGTACTGAACTGTACTGCACTGCACTGTGTTGTACTGTATTGTGTTGTGTTGTGTTGTGCCATCACACCATCGATCGCCTCAAAGAAATAAAAGCAGAGAGAGGGAGCGGCCGAAAGTCTAACATGAAAGGTAGAGCACGATGCTTTGCAAATCAAACAAATATCGGCATCATTTCCAAACCAACATTGCGCAAATTTCTTCAAAACGGAACAGAGTCTCTGTGGGCCTTTCCAAATACAATAGACTGAGCAACACACTAGACGCCACGTTCTTGGCATCAGAGATCTTTTCCCATCCCTCTTGGCAGCCTCTGTGCGTGTGCGTGTGTGGATGTGTGTGTTTGTGTGGATGTGTGGGTCTGTGTTTTTGAGTGCGTTTGTGAATGCGCGAGAGTGTAAGTGTACACAAGTGTCAGGAGAGATCTGTGTACGGGTGTGTGTGTGTGTATATATATATATATATATATATATATATATATATATATATATATATATATATATATATATATATATATATATCTTTGTATATATGTGTGGGGGTTGGGGGTGGGAGATATGGGCGTATATGTGTGTGCTTGTACAAGTAAGTGTTCATCTCTGTGAGTGTGTGTTTGCGTGCGTGTGTGTGTGTGTGTGTGTGTGTGTGCCGTGGAAGCTGCGATACGTAGGCTAGAAATGAGTGTGTGGAGGAGGGGGTTGGAGGAGGTGCAAGGTAATGTGTGTGTGTGTGTGTGTGTGTGTTGGAGCTCATGTACGTTTATATGTATTTGACTGTACTTTCATATCTGTGAAACTGCATGTTTGGTGCATTTCTGTTATGCATGTGTGGGTGTATGTGTGAATGTGTGTCGTCATATTTTACATTCATTCGCTTAATTATCACCATTGTTGTCTTATTTATTTATTTATTTATTTTTTATTATTATCATTTTATTAGTATTACTATTATTATTACTACTACCTTTTTCTATATTATAATTATTATTTATTTATTTATTTATTTATTTATGTAAGCTTATCTATATGGTTTGTCCGAGCGCAGTGACGCCTCCTTGAGCAACTGAAACTGAAAACTGTACTGAATTGAACTGTACTACACTGAATTGAACTGTACTGTATTGCACTGTGTTGTACTGTATTGTGTCTTATGTCAGGTCAGGTCATTAGATCTGCTACTGGTAACCTGTAATCCAGTACATCGCAGCCTTGAGTGAGACTCGGCTTGCAGGCGAAGGCGAGCTCTGTGAACGGGGATCTGGTTACACCTTCTTCTGGAGTGGACGAGGAAGCGAAGAGCGACGTGAGGCTGGTGTTGGTTTTGCAGTAAAAACAGCACTTGTCAGCAAGCTAGCTGGAATCCCAAAGGGAGTCAACGATAGGCTTATGACCATGAAACTCCCACTGGCATCTGGCCAGAAGCACCTCACCATTGTCAGTGCCTACGCCCCAACCATGACCAACCCGGATGAAGTGAAGGCGAAGTTCTACGAGGACCTTCACTCTGTCATTGCTGCCATCCCTAAAGCAGACAAGCTCATTATTCTTGGGGACTTCAATGCTAGAGTTGGCTCTGACTACATCTCCTGGGATGGAGTGATTGGAAAGCATGGTGTGGGCCACTGCAACCCAAATGGATTGCTTTTGCTTCAGACATGTGCAGAGCACGAACTGCTGATAACCAACACAGTTTTCTGCCTCCCTACCCGTAACAGGACGTCATGGATGCACCCTCGCTCAAAGCATTGGCATCTCATCGATTATGTCATCGTCAGGAAAAGGGATAGGCAAGATGTACGTGTAACAAAGACCATGTGCGGCGCCGAGTGTTGGACAGATCATCGCCTTGTAGTCTCGAAGCTGAATATTCGAATCCAGCCAAAGAGACGCCCCCAAGGCCAGAAGGCTCCAAAACGGCTCAACATCGCTAAGCTGAAAAACATCACCATCAAACAGTCCTTTGTGGAGCTGCTGGAAGATCGTCTGGAATCCGCCTCTCTGAACAACCAGAATGTGGAGTCTGACTGGAGGACCCTGCGTGAGCTGATCTATAGTACAGCTTCAGAGACCCTGGGACCCATGATCAGAAAGCACAAAGACTGGTTTGATGAAAACTGTGATGAAATCAAGCAGCTTCTGGATGAGAAACGCCGTCTGCATCAAGCCCACCTGAGCAACCCAAAGTCCACATCAAAAAAGGATGCGTACAATGCCATCCGCAGGACTGTTCAGCAAAAGTTACGCCAGATGCAGGATAAGTGGCTGAGTGACAAAGCTGATGAGATCCAGGGATATGCTGACAGGCACGATATGAAGAGGTTCTATGATGCCTTAAAAGAAGTCTACGGCCCCACATCCTCAGGATCATCCCCCCTCCTCAGTGCAGATGGGAATACCTTGATCACCGAGAAGGAGAACATTCTCGAACGATGGGCTGAGCACTTCAACAGTGTCTTAAATCGCCCTTCCTCCATAAATGATGAAGCCATAGACCGTCTCCCACAAGTCCCCACCAACGAAGCACTGGACGATCCGCCAACACTTCTTGAGACCCAGAAAGCAATCCGTCTGCTATCCAGTGGCAAAGCACCTGGCTCAGACTCCATACCAGCAGAGGTCTACAAGGATGGAGGCACTGTGCTGACTGAGAAGCTTCATCAGCTGTACTCACTCATGTGGAAAGAAGAGACGATCCCCCAGGATTTCAAAGATGCATCTATCATTCACTTGTACAAGCGAAAGGGGAACCGGCAAGCCTGTGATAACCATCGGGGCATTTCCCTGCTCTCCATCGCAGGCAAGATACTTGCCAGGATCCTACTAAACCGCCTCACAGCACACCTTGACCAAGGTCATTTGCCTGAGAGCCAATGTGGATTCCGGAAAGAGCGCGGAACCACCGACATGGTGTTTGCTGCAAGGCAGCTGCAAGAGAAATGTCAGGAGCAAAATGCTGACCTGTTCTCCACCTATGTCGACCTCACTAAGGCCTTTGACACCGTGAGTAGAGAGGGACTGTGGAAGATCATGGCCAAGTACGGATGCCCTCGGAAATTTATTTCCTTGGTCAGCCAATTCCATGAAGGCATGCAGGCTCGAGTCCAGGACAATGGTGAAACATCTGCTCCTTTTCCTGTCACAAATGGTGTCAAGCAAGGCTGCGTCCTGGCTCCAACGCTGTTCAGCCTCATGTTCTCTGCAATGCTTACTGATGCCTTCAGAGATGGCGATGTTGGAATTGGCCTAAAGTACCGAACAGATGGCAAGCTGTTTAACCTCAGAAGGCTTCAAGCAAAAACGAAGGTCATGACAGATATCATCAGAGACTTTTTGTTTGCTGATGACTGTGCCCTCAACGCTGGATCTGAAGCTGACATGCAACTCAGCGTCAACAAGTTTGCCACTGCCAGCAGGAACTTCGGCCTTACCATCAGCACGAGGAAAACTGAAGTTCTCCATCAGCCAGCCCCAGGGAAACCCTATGTTGAGCCCAACATCACAGTCAACGGTCAGAGACTCAGTGCGGTGGAGCGGTTCACATACCTTGGCAGCACACTGTCACGAAATGCGACCATCGACGATGAAGTGAATGTCAGGATTGCAAGAGCAAGTGCAACTTTTGGTAGACTCAATGCAAATGTCTGGAACAGAAGAGGCATTAGTCTTGAGACCAAGCTAAAGGTCTACAGAGCAGTAGTTCTCCCCACACTACTGTACGGCTGCGAAACTTGGACAGTGTACCAACGACATGCCAAGAAGCTGAACCACTTCCACACAACATGCCTCAGGAAGCTACTGAACATCAAGTGGCAAGACAGGACCCCAGACACAGAGGTGCTCGCAAAAGCCACCCTTCCCAGCATCTTCACCATCCTGATGCAGTCCCAGCTTCGCTGGGCTGGACACGTGGCGCGCATGCCAGACCATCGGCTGCCCAAAAGGCTCTTCTATGGCGAGCTGCAACAAGGGAAGAGATCACACGGAGGTCAGAAGAAGCGCTTCAGAGATACTCTGAAGGTCTCTCTGAAAGCGTTTGATATCAACCCTGACTCCTGGGAGGAATCTGCAGTGGACCGTAACAAATGGCGCGCTGCTGTGCACAAAGGCGCCAAGTTGTGCGAGGCCAGCAGGACTGCTGCAGCTGTTCAGAAGAGACAGGCCAGAAAGTCACGGGCAAACAAGCTCCCTGACAATGATATGCCTGTCTTTGTCTGCCCCAACTGTCAGCGAACATTTCGTGCGCAGATTGGACTATACAGCCATCTGCGCACTCACAGATAGACTCATGAGCATCCTTCCCCCCACCCCACCACCACCCTCCCCCCATCCCCCATCTGGATGACAACGATGGTCATCATCGATCTCGATGGACACACCACCACTGTATTGTGTTGTGTTGTACTGAATTGAACTGTACTATACTGTATTGCATTGTGTTGTACTGCATTGTATTGTACTGTATTGTACTGCATTGTATTGTGTTGTGCTGAACTGTACTGTATTGTACTGAACTGTGTTGTATTGCAATGCAATGCATTACTTCAGACTTTCGTGTATTAGTCTTTTCTCACAACAGATTTCTCTGTGTGAATTTGAGCTGCTTTCCCCAGGGAGAGCGTGCTGCTACAGTGAGAGCGCCACTTTTTTCTTCTTTTTCTGGCAGCAAGTGTATTCGTTTTTCTATCGAAGTGTATTTTACAACAGAATTTTGCCAGGGACAACCCTTTTGTTACCATGGGTTCTTTTACATATGCTAAAAGCATGCTACATCTCCGTTTATCGTCTCATTCAAATGACTAGGACTAGCCTCCAGACCACCACTGAAGGTCTAGTGCAGGGGGACAAAATACTGGTGAGTGCAGAATTTGAACCAGTGCACTCAGATTCCCTCGCTTCCTAGTCGGACACGTCACCAGGCCAACACTCGACTGAGAGATACAGTCACCTGCAGTGTTGGTCCAGAAAAGCTCCCAACCCTGACAGTGTCACAGGATACCAGTGACAGACGTCCACCTGTGATGCAGATCAACACACAAGTCACCCTGGCAAAGCGGTCAGTGTTGTTGACTCATCACTGGGAGGATGCCGATTCGAGCCCCACTGAGTTGCTTTCAGCCCATGGCTGGCTCCTACCCTGAGTTGAGTGTGCTAAGGGTTCAAATGGGAAGACTGGGAACACACAGTTGAAGGACATCCACCACACAGATGCATCTGTGGGAGAGCTGCTCAACTTTCCTGACCAACACCACAGGTGTCTGTACCTCTGGTGCCTGGCTGACACCAAGATAAATCATGAGAGTACAGCTTTGTCCCACACCTAAACGGGGACTTCAAGAGCAGCAGCAACATCACGATCACCCCATCATCATTCATCAGAATATAGGGAGGAAATATCTCAAATTCTGGGTCATACACACACATACACACAAAATTCAATGTACATGTCCTGACACACCATAACAGGCACGTGTGCAGACTCACCTTCCTGGAACTTGGAGACTAGCAGCTCTCCTGGGGCACGGTTTCCAGGGATACGGTAAATGCCCTCCGTGCACATCCCTGCACACACAGGTCAGCAAGTGTGTCAACTCCCTCCCACCAACATGACACACACTCTCTGTGTACTCTACTCTACTACAACCATAGCACTTGCACTCCAGACTACAAATGTTTCTTCTTCTTCTTCTTTCCTCGTGGGCTTTTGTGTGTTGACTGTTTTAACCCCTGCCATGGAGGCAGACATGCTCTTGTTTTCAGGGGGAGACTACAGATGCTCAGGTACAGTCCACTCATTTATATACCTTCTAAAACAACATCCCTTAACACACATCTTTTTTTTTTCTTTTCTTTTTTTTAAAGATTTGTATTGTAATAGCTTAACATTTTACAAAGCAATGAACTCAGAAACCGATAGAAAACAAACAAAAATTGCTCCTTCCTTGCACTGGGTTTGATTCCAGAATACATACGTTCACACAGACAACTTAATCTGACTCGACATGAAACTGACAACATAAGTCATAAGTTTAATTTTTGTGTTTTCTCAAAGCAGGTCAACAACATTTTTTAAATGAAGGGTGCAGGCTAGAAGAGGGAAAGAGAAAGCATATCCTTGCAGAAAAACAGTGACCCTGATAGTAGACCATTTCCAGATGGAACGTTCTTCTTTTAGAGGTAAGCATGCACCACAATTTCCCCAAGTGCCTGGCCTTTCACATACTTAAATCCGTTAAGTGTCAATGCTGGAAGTGCTGAATCCCAAGAACATGATGAACCTCAGCACATTTTTTTAAAAATATCTATCCTGAATGATGCACTTTCACCACAGACACCCAGGAATGAACATGCCCTCTCAATGAACATTTATAGCTACCATAAACAAAATGAACGCTTCCAATGCTCCACACTGCACCTTCTGCCTGTGAGTGTTCTTTCATGAAACAAAACAAAATGAAAAAACCCAAAGTACATTCCCTGCAGCAGACAGGGGTGTCCATCTGATGAATGAGAAGATTCCCTGCAGCATCTGCTCCAGAAATTCCTACCAGCTACTGACACCTCTGAATGGCTGAAAAAGAGCTGAAGAATGATTACACCTTGGGGAAGCTCGCTGAGACAGCATAACACAGGCAGCACTGGAGATTTCTGGTGGTGGTCATGTGTACTACAGTGCAAGAAAAGGATTTATGTCAGTAATCAACTCCATTCAGCCTTTCCAGCCAGCTCACACCAAGTGATGAGGAAGAAAACAAACTTTGGGAAGAAATGACTGATTCTATGAAACCTTAGTCTAATAAGAGAGGAACAAGCCCTACGGCTATGTTGAGCACCTGCAGAGTACAGCTGCCTTCATCACAGACACTGGAGTGTCCTTCTCACCAACGAGAAGAAGACAACAGAGGAACAAGACAACCTATATCACTCAAAACGGTTGTCAGCTTCAAAGTCGTTCACAATGGAAATGTAGCGTTTGATGGCAACCATAGAAAGTGACTGCCACTTCATTTGGACTTTGAGCATGCACCCCCGTATCAAAGACAGGCATGACAGCCGAGTGGTAAAACAGCGTACTGTTAAAAGCATTTGACTTTCAATCTGACAGTCCTGGGTACAAATCCAGGTTACTGCGCCTGGTGGGATTAAAGGTGGAGATTTTTCCCATCTCCCAGGTCAGCACAACTGCTTGTGCATGAAAGCCCTTCATGCATACAAGCATGCAGAAGATCAAATACACAATTTAAAAAGTCTTATCTACATCAGTGTTCAGTGGATAATGGAAAAGAGAACATACACAGCACACACACATGGAGTACTGCTACAAACACGGCAGGGTAAAAACAGTCATGCACGTAAAAGCTCACTCGTTCACACTAGTCATAGGTGTTGCACACACACACACACACACACACACACACACACACACACACACACAGGGCCAGCCCCATGCACACACACACACACACACACTGGGCCAGCCCCCTGAACACACACACACACACACTGGGCCAGCCCCCTGCACACACACACACACACACACACACACACACAGGGCCAGCCCCATGCACACACACACACACACACACTGGGCCAGCCCCATGCACACACACACACACACACACACTGGGCCAGCCCCCTGAACACACACACACACACACTGGGCCAGCCCCCTGCACACACACACACACACACACACACACAGGGCCAGCCCCATGCACACACACACACACACACACTGGGCCAGCCCCCTGAACACACACACACACACACTGGGCCAGCCCCCTGCACACACACACACACACACACACACACACAGGGCCAGCCCCATGCACACACACACACACACACACAGGGCCAGCCCCCTGCGCACACACACACACACACACACACACACACACACACACACACACACACACACACTCACACACACACACAGGGCCAGCCCCATGCACACACACACACACACACACACACAAAGGGCCAGCCCCCTGCGCACACACACACACACAGGGCCAGCCCCATGCACACACACACACACACACACACACACACACACACACACACACACACACACACACACACACACACACACACACACACACAGGGCCAGCCCCATGCACACACACACACAGGGCCAGCCCCCTGCACACACACACACACACACACACACACACACACACAGAGCCAGCCCCATACACACACACACACACAGGGCCAGCCCCATGCAGACACACACACACACACACACACACACACACACACACACACACACACACAGGGCCAGCCCCATACACACACACACACACACACACACACACACACACACACACACAGGGCCAGCCCCATACACACACACACACACACACAGGGCCAGCCCCATGCACACACACACACACACACACACACACACACACACACACACACACACACAGCACCAGCATACCTTCACTCTCGATGAAGGTGATGCACTTCTCCACAAACAGCGGCACCAGGGGGGTGGTGGGGGAGGTGGGGAAGTCCTCCAAATAGCAGCCGCTCTGTGACGGGGAGAAGGCTTTGCTCTCCTTCTTCTTGTACTTCCTCTTCTGCGTCTCCTTGGTCCGCTTCTCCTGCACACACACAGCACTTACTTCACCTCTGTTTTCCTGTTGAACACGCACATGCACACACACACATACATGCATACATACACCCATGCACATACACAAAGCACACACACACACACACATGTACACACATACATACAGTAATAAAACACCAGTAAATAAAACAACAGAAAAACAACAGTAAAACACCACTAAATAAAATATCAATAAAACACCAGTAAATAAAACAACAGCAAATCACAGTAAAACACCAGTAAATAAAACAACAGCAAAACACAGTAAAACACCAGTATATAAAACAACAGCAAAACACAGTAAAACACCAGTAAATAAAACAACAGCAAATCACAGTAAAACACCAGTAAATAAAACAACAGCAAATCACAGTAAAACACCAGTAAATAAAACAACAGCAAAACACAGTAAAACATCAGTATATAAAACAACAGTAAAACACAGTACAACACCGGTATATAAAACAACAGTAAAACACAGTACAACACCAGTAAATAAAACAACAGCAAAAGACAGTACAACACCGGTATATAAAACAACAGTAAAACACAGTACAACACCGGTATATAAAACAACAGTAAAACACAGTAAAACACCAGTATATAAAACAACAGCAAAACACAGTACAACACCGGTATATAAAACAACAGTACAACACCAGTATATAAAACAACAGCAAAACACAGTACAACACCGGTATATAAAACAACAGTACAACACCAGTATATAAAACAACAGTAAAACACAGTACAATACCAGTACAAAAAAACATCAGTAAAACACAGTAAAACACCAGTATATAAAACAACAGTAAAACACAGTGAAACACCAGTATATAAAACATCAGTACAACACCAGTATATAAAACAACAGTAAAACACCAGTATATAAAACATCAGTACAACACCAGTATATAAAACAACAGCAAAACACAGTACAACACCGGTATATAAAACAACAGCAAAACACAGTACAACACCAGTATATAAAACATCAGTACAACACCAGTATATAAAACAACAGCAAAACACAGTACAACACGAGCACAGTCACAACAGGACAACAGCAGACAACACTGACCCAGGACAGCACTCACAGTGAAACACCATTCTAATGCACAATGTCACAATAAAATCCATCATCATACTACTGCATTACAGATGGGGACAGCTGTACCATTTGTCAGGCATCACATCACAGTCTTGAACTTGTTTTATCTTGTTCACAAGCCTGTGATAGGTGTGTTTTCATATATACCCAACAAAAAATACTGTTGTTTTTGTCAAAAGGACATCCCCCCCCCCCCCAAATAAAATTCAAGTTTAACAAGGTTACCATGACCCACATGGGCAGACTCTGGCAGGGGTCTGATTCCAGTTATGTTCAAAGGGGCAGAGACTGTAAGTCACTACAGCTAGTGACCTCCCTTAGTACATTACCTCCCTTCTGTGTGCTATGCTGTGCGCACATTCTTTTCCAGCAAAAAAGGGCAGGAAAGTAGCTGCAGCTAGTGACCTACCTCAGTACATTACCTCCCTTCTTTATCTCTATGCAGCGCCCTCTTTTCCGGCCAAAAAAGGGACAGGACTTACCTCTTCCTTCAACCGCCTCCTCTCCTCCTTCTTGCGGTTCTTCTCTGGGTCTCTGAGGGTCTTGAAGCCAGGGATTCGGTGACTCCAGTGACCGCTGTCGTTGAGGTCATACACTCCTTCCTCCAGACTGCCTGGCCCCCCACACTGCCCACACAACAACACTGTCACCATCCAGACTACCTGGCCCCCACACTGCCCACACAGCAACAACACTGTCACCATCCAGACTGCCATGCCCCCCACACTGCTCACACAACAACAACACAGTCACCATCCAGACTACCTGGCCCCCACACTGCCAATACAGCAACAACACTGTCACCATCCAGACTGCCCTGCCCCCCACACTGCCCACACAACAACAACACTGTCACCATCCAGACTGCCTGGCCCCCCACACTGCCCACACAACAACACTGTCACCATCCAGACTGCCCTGCCCCCCACACTGCCCACACAACAACAACACTGTCACCATCCAGACTGCCTGGCCCCCCACACTGCCCACACAACAACACTGTCACCATCCAGACTGCCTGGCCCCCCACACTGCCCACACAACAACAACACTGTCACCATCCAGACTGCCCTGCCCCCCACACTGCCCACACAACAACAACACTGTCACCATCCAGACTGCCTGGCCCCCCACACTGCCCACACAACAACACTGTCACCATCCAGACTGCCTGGCCCCCCACACTGCTCACACAACAACACTGTCACCATCCTGACTGCCCTGCCCCCCACACTGCCCACACAACAACAACACTGTCACCATCCAGACTGCCTGGCCCCCCACACTGCCCACACAACAACAACACTGTCATCATCCAGATTGCCCTGCCCCCCACACTGCCCACACAACAACAACACTGTCATCATCCACACTGCCTGGCACCCACACTCCCCACACAACAACAACACTGTCACCATCCAGACTGCCTGGCCCCTCACACTGCCCACACAACAACAACACTGTCACCATCCAGACTGCCTGGCACCCCATACTGCCCACACAGTAACACTGTGTCATCATCCAGACTGCCCTGCCCCCACACTGCCCACACAACAACAACACTGTCACCATCCAGACTGCCTGGCACCCCATACTGTCCACACAACAACAACACTGTCACCATCCAGACTGCCTAGCACCCCATACTGCCCACACAACAACACTGTCATCATCCAGACTGCCCTGCCCCCACACTGCCCACACAACAACACTGTCACCATCCAGACTGCCTGGCCCCCCACACTGCCCACACAACAACACTACTGTGTCACCATCCAGACTGCCCTGCCCACCACACTGCCCACACAACAACAACACTGTCACCATCCAGACTGCCTGGCCCCCACTCAACAACATTACTGTGTCACCATCCAGACTGCCTGGCCCCCCACACTGCCCACACAACAACAACACTGTCACCATCCAGACTGCCATGCCCACTACACTGCCTACACAACAATAACACTGTCATCATCCAGACTGCCTGGCCCCCCACACTGCCCACACAACAATAACACTGTCACCATCCAGACTGCCTGGCCCCCCACACTGCCCACACAACAACAATACTGCGTCACCATCCTGACTGCCTGGCACCCCACACTGCCCACACAACAATAACACTGTGTCATCATCCAGACTGCCTGGCCCCCCACACTGCCCACACAACAACAACACTGTCACCATCCAGACTGCCCTGCCCCCCACACTGCCCACACAACAATAACACAGTGTCATCATCCAGACTGCCTGGCCCCCCACACTGCCCACACAACAACAACACTGTCACCATCCAGACTGCCTGCCCCCCACACTGCCCACACAACAATAACACTGTCACTATCCAGACTGCCTGGCCCCCCACACTGCCCACACAACAACACTGTGTCACCATCCAGACTGCCTGGCCCCCCACACTGCCCACACAACAACAACACTGTGTCACCATCCAGACTGCCTGGCCCCCCACACTGCCCACACAACAACAACACTGTGTCACCATCCAGACTGCCCTGCCCCCCACACTGACAACAATAACACTGTGTCATCATCCACATTTCCCACACAACAATAACACTGTGTCATCATCCACATTTCCCACACAACAATAACACTGTGTCACCATCCAGACTGCCTGGCCCCCCACACTGACAACAACAATAACACTGTGTCACCATCCAGACTGCCTGGCCCCTCACACTGCCCACAAAACAACAACACTGTGTCACCATGTTCAAGTCCACAACTGGCTTCCATGGCTAAGTTATGCATCTTGCAATCATCATCACAAACCCTGTGTGAAGGTGACACAACAGAATACACTAATGACGCTTTCACACAAATCATTCTATTTAGACACACACAGTTTCCTACGCAGACCACAAAACATTCTGTGTCAAGGGAGTGTGGGGTGTGTGGACTTGTTGCACTCACCCTTCCTGGCAACGTCTGAAACTGCCGCACAGATTCCATCAGCACTTCGTCCCCATCACCTCCTGAAAACACAGCACACACATCGTCACTGACCTGTCAGTAGGGACACACCTGACACACACCTCTTTTCTCTTTTCACAGCTTGAAGCAGACAATAAAATGCTTCAATTTACCATCTTTCTTGACACACACCTGTTGTCATCTCACATGACACACACCTCTTTTCTGTTTAAACTGCTTGAAGCAGACAGTGAAGTACTTTGAATTTAACATCTGACCTGACACACACCTGTTGCCATCTGACCTGACACGCACATTTTGCCATCTAACCTGACAAAAACATGCTGCCATCTGACCCGACACACACCTCTTTTCTATTTTAACTGCTTGAAGCAGACAGTGAAGTACTTTGAATTTAACATCTGACCTGACACACACCTGTTGCCATTTAACCTGACACACACCTGTTGCCATCTGACCTGACACGCACCTCTTTTCTGTTTTAACTGCTTGAAGCAGACAGTATTCTGAATCTGAATTTATCTTCTGAAATAACGATGCAGCACCCGACCCATACAAACTACAACAAGAATCAGACACACACTCACACATACATACACACATACAAATGCATGTATGCACGTATGCATGTATGCACACACACACACACACACACACACACGCACGCACGCACGCACGCACGCATGCACGCACACACTTAAAAACACATACGTCAGACACTGTGCTGTGGTCCGATTTTGCAAGTTGAAAACATCTGCATTTTTTAAGCAGATCTGAAGACACTGACAGTCAGTCTCCTTGAAGGTGTCATGAAGAGGTATTACAGGAGATGGATGCTACATATCGGTACTCCCTTTGCATGAAGTGTTTAGTTTCACAACAAACCCACAGCTTGGGGACATCAATGAGATGCCTTCATTTCGACCACACGCACATGGACACATAGGCCTGACTAGCGTGTTGGGTCTATATGTAAGTCAGGCATCTGCTTCCTTTTTTTTCTTTCTTTCTTTCTTCTTGTTTTAAAGATTTGGTGCAGCTTACTGGATCACTCTGCATGCTCTGACGCCTCCCTGAATACTAAACTGACCTGAGACAGTGGGCATGTGTGTAAAGAACAAAGATCAGAAAGGTACTGTGGCAAACTGTTCTTGACAGAGTGGTATGCAATGGGAAAGAAGTTTACACTGTATTCAATAATCAACAGGCGGCCAGTGAAAGCCCCTTAGGACAGGAGTGATGTGACCAAACTTTGTGGACTTTCTTCAGTATGGGCAAGAAGTTTACACTACATTCTATAATCAACAGGCAGCTGGTGAAAGTCTCTTAGGACAAGAGTGATGTGATCGGCTGCATACTTTCCAGACCTGCTCACAACCCTAGCTGCATCACTGTGAAACCACCTGCAGACAATGAATCTGTGTGTGTGTGCATGTTTGAAGGCTGCCATAGGGCTTGTGCAGCAGTCCAACAAACTGGAGGGTGGGAGGAGGGGGGCAGATACAGACCTGGCGGGGAGGTCAGGAGGTCACCGTCGGAGAGAGGAGGACTGAGGGGGGCGTTGCTCTGCTTCAGGCCAGACTTGAACTTGCCCCGACGTAACGACTGTCGCTGTCGCTCCTGACGACTGGCCTGCAGCTCGTCACCTGTCCCCTCGCTGCCCTCTGACCCTGACAGGTGACTTCCTGTTGTCCATGTCATAACACAAAGGTCAGGTTTCAAACTTCCCACATGCTTTTTACACTCAACATAATGTTCAGCAACTGCTGCTTTCAGAGTCTACCTTACAGGACTATCAGGTTTGATCTTGTCATAATGTGCTGTGATTGTTTTATCTCAACTCTTCTCAAAGTAAATGCAGCTTTTATATGAATTTAAAAATAACCCTTGGGGGCACATGAATAAAATAAACACAAACATAACACACTATATAGGTAAAATATCAAACTAAATCACATGGCTTACCATAACTCACAGAGTGCACATGCTTACACAAAAACACATGCTTACACAAAAACAAAGGCATGTGCAGAGGCACCACAGAGAGAGAGAGAGAGAGAGAGAGAGAGAGAGAGAGTGTGTGTGTCTGTGTATGTCTGTGTGTGAGTGCCCGAGTCTCAATGTGACAGTGTGCCAATGTGTGTGTGTGTGTGTGTGGATGCATGTGTGTGCAAGAGAAACCCTCACACACAAACACTGCCAACAAACCATACTGGCAACACACACCAGCACCAAGAGTGAGGACCTCACCTGCGGCATGTTTGTGTCGATGTCTCCGTGACGACAGCAGCCCTGAGGCAGAGGAACTGCGGTGCTTGCTCTTCTTCTGCTGCCATGTCGACCGCGGGGCCCGGCGGCTCCGCTCTGACCCGTTCTTGTCCCTCTCCAAGGAGCTGAACTCAGAGTCTTCAGAGTCTGAGCCATCTGCAAGCAGGCAGGGCCAAATTTTTTTTCCAATCTCCCAGGTCAACAGATGTGCAGACCCGCTAGTACTGAACCCTTTTTGTGTGAATATGCATGCTGAAGATCAAGTGCGCATGTTCAAGATCCTGTAATCCATGTCAGCGTTTGGTGGGTTACGGAAACAATATACCCAGCATTCACACCCCCAAAACAGACTATGGATGCCTATACGGCAGAGTTTAAAAAGGCCATGGGCATTTAAGTCCACTTATACATATAACTGAACATGTGAGTCACAGCCCACAAACACAACAGCAGTCATGTCCTATGTCGAATGACATCTCTTTTGATGCCACAACCTCAGTGAGTCGTGAAGAAAGGCACACAAGTCATTGGCCAACGAACTCCATGGGTCTGTTCTCAAGCTGCATGAGCAAACAATCCAGCATAGCAAAGGATGAACATTCGCTGGGTTGACAACCTCAGATTAAGAGGGTTTTATATTTGAATGATGCTCACCCAACATGAAAACTGGCAGTCTCTCAGCCCATAATTATAGCAGTGTTCAGTCAGTCTGAATCATGACAGCACTGTCCAGTCAGTCTGAATCATGACAGCACTGTCCAGTCAGTCTGAATCATGACAGCAGTATCCAGTTGGTCTGAATCATGACAGCAGTATCCAGTTGGTCTGAATCGTGTTGACAGCAGTGTTCGGTCAGTCTGAATAATGTTGACAGCAGTATCCAGTCGGTCTGAATCATTTTGACAGTGTATTCAGTCAGTCTGAATCATGTTGACAGCACTGTTCAGTCAGTCTGAATCATGTTGACAGCACTGTTCAGTCAGTCTGAATCATGTTGACAGCACTGTTCAGTCGGTCTGAATCATGTTTACAGCAGTATTCAGTCAGTCTGAATCATGACAGCAGTGTTCAGTCAGTCTGAATCATGTTGACGGCAGTGTTCAGTCAGTTTGAATCATGACAGCAATGTTCAGTCAGTTTGAATCATGACAGCAATGTTCAGTCAGTCTGAACCATGACAGCAATGTTCAGTCAGTCTGAACCATGACAGCAGTGTTCAGTCAGTCTGAATCATGACAGCAATGTTCAGTCAGTCTGAACCATGACAGCAGTGTTCAGTCAGTCTGAATCATGACAGCAATGTTCAGTCAGTCTGAACCATGACAGCAATGTTCAGTCAGTCTGAACCATGACAGCAGTGTTCAGTCAGTCTGAATCATGACAGCAGTGTTCAGTCAGTCTGAATCATTGTGTTGTTGTGGTGATGTCAGTGTTGTGTAACAGAAGTTACATGTCTGCTTTTACACACATATTATCTTTAAATGTATGCACACATGCAGACACCCCCACACACACACACACATGCAAACACACACACACACACACACATGCAAACACACACACACACACATCCAAACTTGGAGGATCGGATCCTGTACAAACACACACACAAAGTGACACACACACACCCCTGCACACCCCCCCACACACACACACACACACACACAGAGGGAGACGTACCATGGGGGTGGTTGTGGCGCGGGGACTTGGAGGATCGGATCCTGTGCACTTGACCTTGGGGCAGTGCGTCCTCCACCACAGCGTAGTCCCCCTCCGTGTCCTCATAGGCCACGGCGTCCTGAAACACCATGGATCTCACTTCACTGCATCTGTTTGGTTTGTACTGTGTTACTTTTATGTGTACTGTGTTACTTTTATGTGTACTGTGTTACTGTGTTACTTTTATGTGTACTGTGTTACTTTTATGTGTATTGTGTTACTTTTATGTGTATTGTATTGTCTTACTCTCTTTTTGTCACAGGAGATTTCTCTGTGTCAAATTCAGGCTGCTATACCCAGGGAGAGTGCGTCGCTACATCAAGAGTGCCACCCATTTTTTGGGTTGTTTTTTTCCACACAGAAAATGAGTAACTGGATGTGTCAGTCCAGAAAGGCGGCATCCCAGGAGTTCCTGGTTGTGTAGAACATGCCACAATGGTTTGGGATGCAATCCAAAGAACAAGGGCAGAGAAAAAGAACCTTGACTGTGGTATGGCTGGATCCAGCAAATGCGTACAGGTGAGTTCCTCATGAGATGATCCGACTGGCTCTCGAGATGCACCATGTACCAACGAACATCAGGGAAATGCTGAAGTACTTCCATGGCTTCTCAATGCGGTTCACCACCAAGGAATACATGACAGATTGGATCAATCTGGAAGTGGGTATAGTAGCCTTGGGCTGTGCCATTTCTCCAATCCTGTTCGTGCTGGCAATGAAAGTGATCTTGAAGGCCTCAATGAAGAGAAGAGATCGAGCCAACATTGGTAACGAATACCAGATACCTCCTATAAAAGCCTTCATTGATGACACAACGGTCCTTTCAACAAAAGATGATGACACCCATGAAATATAGAAGCAACTGGACGAGCTAGTTGCTTCAGCCTGGATGAAAAAAAAGTCAAACACGTTATATATAAGTCCAGATACTAGTTACAAGTTACAAGGGAGTTACAGCCCAGGAATGCTGAAAGAGAAAATCCTGAAACAAACCAAACACACATCTCATGCACTCTTCCTTCTCCACTTACAGCCTACACAGTTCATTCCTAGGACAGGGCCTCTATGTGTCAAAGTGCTCATCTTGAGCACAGAAAGGAATCCTCCGTTCTCAAAAGAGACACCAGAGAGTAGTAGTGTACATAAACCAACACTCTGTACCCCATCAGTGTGGCTGCACTGCAGTTTCTGTGAACCAGCCCTCCAATCAGCAGAGCGCTCTGTCAAAGCCATACTTCAAACTACTTGGTCCAAGGGAAGGAACCAGGTGTTACTATCTACAGATAAATCAGTACTTGTGAACACAGGAAGGAGCTGTGGTAGTTTATCAACAAGGGACAGGTAACTTATCTGGCAGAAGTAGGTTATCAACAAGGAAATGGTAACTTACAGGCCAGAAGTGGTTTATCAACAAGGAAATGGTAACTTACAGGCCAGAAGTGGTTTATCAACAAGGAAATGGTAACTTATCTGGCAGAAGTGGTTTATCAACAAGGGACTGGTAACTTACAGGCCAGAAGTGGTTTATCAACAAGGGACTGGTAACTTACAGGCCAGAAGTGGTTTATCAACAAGGAAATGGTAACTTACAGGCCAGAAGTGGTTTATCAATAAGGAAATGGTAACTTACAGGCCAGAAGTGGTTTATCAACAAGGAAATGGTAACATACAGGCCAGAAGTGGTTTATCAACAAGGGACTGGTAACTTACAGGCCAGAAGTGGTTTATCAACAAGGAAATGGTAACTTACAGGCCAGAAGTGGTTTATCAACAAGGAAATGGTAACTTACAGGCCAGAAGTGGTTTATCAACAAGGAAATGGTAACTTACAGGCCAGAAATGGTTTATCAACAAGGAATTTGGTAACTTACAGACCAGAAGTGGTTTATCAACAAGGAATTTGGTAACTTACAGGCCAGAAGTGGTTTATCAACAAGGAATTTGGTAACTTACAGACCAGAAGTGGTTTATCAACAAGGAAATGGTAACTTACAGGCCAGAAGTGGTTTATCAACAAGGAATTTGGTAACTTACAGACCAGAAGTGGTTTATCAACAAGGAAATGGTAACGTACAGGCCAGAAGTGGTTTATCAACAAGGAAATGGTAACTTACAGGCCAGAAGTGGTTTATCAACAAGGAAATGGTAACTGATCTGCCTATGTTAATTTACCAATGAAGATGAGGCAGTGGTAATTGACCAACAAGTGGTGAGTTTTCTGGCTGTGGCAGCATTCCAAAAAAATAAGTGGTTAATCATCTGGAAACAGTAGGTTAGCAGCAGTCATCACTATTGGCTACAGGCTGACAAGGGTTAAGCAGGGGTGGCGTGGTGGCTTACCTTAACCAGAGAGTAGTCAGCGATTTCAATGGGCTCTGGCACAGCCAGAGGGGCCTGAACCTGTCTGCCCGAACCTGAGCCTCCCTGCGTGCACACACACACACACACACACACACAACACACACACACACACACACACACACACACACACACATACACACACACACACACACACACACACACACGCACACACACACACACACATAATACATACACACACACATAACACATACACATACACAAAACATTCACACACATACACACATAACACACACACACATAACACAAACATACAAAACATAATACACACACACACACACACACACACACACACACACACACACACACACAGGGTGATTAATAAAAGCTTACTCTATAGGTTCCTGAGGTAATTAACAACAGACTGTTGAGTGTGCATCAGCGGATGCCATCTGTCCTATCCAGCACACAAGGCCACGATGAGTCACTCTGCATCTAGTTTCACAGCACTGTTCTGTCAGTCTGCATCATGATTACAGCACTGTTCTGTCAGTCTGCATCTAGTTTCACAGCACTGTTCTGTCAGTCTACATCTAGTTTCACAGCACTGTTCTGTCACTCTGCATCTAGTTTCACAGCACTGTTCTGTCAGTCTACATCTAGTTTCACAGCGCTGTTCTGTCAGTCTGAATCATGTTCACAGCACTGTTCTGTCAGTCTGCATCTAGTTTCACAGCACTGTTCTGTCAGTCTGCATCTAGTTTCACAGCACTGTTCTGTCACTCTGCATCTAGTTTCACAGCACTGTTCTGTCAGTCTGCATCTAGTTTCACAGCACTGTTCTGTCAGTCTGCATCATGATTACAGCACTGTTCTGTCAGTCTGAATCTAGTTTTATAACAGTGTTCTGTCAGTCTGCATCTAGTTTCACAGCATTGTTCAGTCAGTCTGCATCATGTTAACAACACTGTTCTGTCAGTCTGAATCATGTTTACAGCACTGTTCAGTCAGTCTGAATCATGTTTACAGCACTGTTCAGTCAGTCTGAATCATGTTTACAGCACTGTTCAGTCAGTCTGAATCATGTTAACAACACTGTTCTGTCAGTCTGAATCATGTTTACAACACTGTTCTGTCAGTCTGAATCATGTTTACAGCACTGTTCAGTCAGTCTGAATCATGTTTACAGCACTGTTCAGTCAGTCTGAATCAATCTTACAGCAATGCAATGCTCAGTCAGTCTGAATCATGTTAACAGCACTGTTCAGTCAATCTGAATCATATTTACAGCACTGTTCAGTCAGTCTGATCATGTTTACAGCACTGTTCAGTCAATCTGAATCATGTTTACAGCACTGTTCAGTCAGTCTGAATCATGTTTACAGCACTGTTCAGTCAGTCTGAATCAATCTTACAGCAATGCAATGCTCAGTCAGTTGGTATCATGTTTACAGCTATGATAAGTCAATCCTAATTATGCTGACTGCTAATACTGTTGTTACTGTTATTATTATCATCATCATTATTATTATTGTTGTCATTATCATTACTCCTACGGAAGCTTATATTGCATTCATCTTCGGATATAGACCAAACTGTGAGCGCTTCACAAACATGGGCTAAGCTGACCGACAGCTGCCTTTAGGCGCACATCACTTATTTCCATTGTCATTCAGTTAGGCTTCAGGCATACATACATTCACACACGCATGCACACACACACACACACACACGTACAAGCTCAGTCAGTGTGGACCATGCTGACAGACCGGGGAGGGGCAGGAGCAGAACATGACTGGCTGACATCTCTCCAGTGTTCCAGACAACAACGACCAGGGGCAGCAGGGAAGGGAAGTGGGGGACAGCTGGACAATGTAAGTGGCGGTGATGTGAAGATCATCAACAGGTGGAGGTGGAGGGGGGGGGGTGTGAGGGGGAGGAGGGTGTGATACTGAAATGTTTGTGGCCAGGGTTCAAGGTCTGCTTAATTAAGGTGCATGTCTTAATATTGAAATTAACTAAAATAAAGGAAAAAAGGTGTGTTTTTTTAAGTATCAAAATGCCAATTTGGAAATCTACAGAATACAGGATACACTCCCACCAGTGGGATTAGTTGAAATCACAGTGACAAGGGATAATGCAGGAAGATCAGGGGGAAAAGAAGATGGGGTGTGTGGAGAAGGGGAAGGGGTGGTGTGGGGGTGTGTGGAGAAGGGGAAGGGGTGGTGTGGGGGAGGGTGGAGAAGGGGGAGGGGTGGTGTGGGGGAGGGTGGAGAAGGGGGAGGGGTGGTGTGGGGGAGGGTGGAGAAGGGGGAGGGGTGGTGTGGGGGTGTGTGGAGAAGGGGAAGGGGTGGTGTGGGGGAGGGTGGAGAAGGGGGAGGGGTGGTGTGGGGGAGGGTGGAGAAGGGGGAGGGGTGGTGTGGGGGAGGGTGGAGAAGGGGGAGGGGTGGTGTGGGGGAGGGGTGGTGTGGGGAAGGGAAGGGATGGTGTGGGGAAGGGAGAGGGGTGGTGTGGGGAAGGGGTGGTGTGGGGAAGGGAGAGGGGTGGTGTGGGGAAGGGAGAGGGGTGGTGTGGGGAGGGGTGGTGTGGGGAAGGGAGAGGGGTGGTGTGGGGAAGGGAGAGGGGTGGTGTGGGGAAGGGGGAGGGGTGGTGTGGTGTGGGGAAGGGAGAGGGGTGGTGTGGGGAAGGGAGAGGGGTGGTGTGGGGAAGGGGGAGGGGTGGTGTGGGGAAGGGGGAGGGGTGGTGTGGGGAGGGGAAGGGATGGTGTGGGGAGGGGAAGGGATGGTGTGGGGAAGGGGGAGGGGTGGTGTGGGGGAGGGTGGAGAAGGGAGAGGGGTGGTGTGGGGAAGGGGTGGTGTGGGGAAGGGGTGGTGTGGGGAAGGGGGAGGGGTGGTGTGGGGAGGGTGGAGAAGGGAGAGGGGTGGTGTGGGGAAGGGGTGGTGTGGGGAAGGGGGAGGGGTGGTGTGGGGAGGGGAAGGGGTGGTGTGGGGAAGGAGGAGGGGTGGTGTGGGGAAGGAGGAGGGGTGGTGTGGGGAGGGGAAGGGGTGGTGTGGGGAAGGGGGAGGGGTGGTGTGGGGAAGGGGTGGTGTGGGGGAGTGTGGAGGGGGTCAGGGGGGAATGGTGTGGATGGGGAAGGAGGGGGGCGCTGAGGGAAATGATCACACACAACCTAGTCTGGTAAGGTGGTGGTGTGGAAGGCATTTGTACATTAGTTCTGGGGCGATACAGAGCGAAAAGGAGTGAGGGATGATATGCAAATACTTCTTATCAACAATCGCCATACGCTGGGTAAAATTGATGACTAAATCATTTTAAGGTTTCAGAAAAACCTGTTGTTG
The DNA here is from genome assembly GCF_041734735.1 of Babylonia areolata. Taxonomy (NCBI): domain Eukaryota; kingdom Metazoa; phylum Mollusca; class Gastropoda; order Neogastropoda; family Buccinidae; genus Babylonia; species Babylonia areolata. The sequence continues at coordinate 37,923,220 of NC_134902.1, forward strand.
TTCTTTGTTTTTAATAAATCACTACACATTCCTTGAACTTAAACTCTTCAGATTTTGGGGAGAAAACAAAATCCCTTAATACACACATGAATTTACATGTGTAGAAATAACTAGACACTAAATGTGAGGATAACATCTCTGCACAATCTATTACAAAGATGTGTGGTGTATCTTGGAACGGGGGAGAGCCAAGTACAGCACAATGTCTACAACACCACCACAATAAGTCACCAATTTCTTTTCTTCACTTCTTTTCACAATCAGTGATAGGAGAATGAACTCACATGGTGTCGGTGTGATGGTGGGAGGTGATTGCTGGCCTCGTAGGAGACACCGTCCTTCCCCCTGACCCAGTACACGTCACTGCTGGCCTCCACGCCACACGCTTCTGTGCACAGTACGACACAGCTACACGTTTCCGGACACACTGTGACACAGCTACACAATTCTACGCACAGTACAACACAGATACACATTTCTGGACACACTGTGACATGGCTACATGTTTCTGTGCACATTGTGACACAGAGACACACTTCTGGACACACTGTGACATGGCTACATGTTTCTGTGCACGTTGTGACACAGCGACACACTTCTGGACACACTGTGACATGGCTACATGTTTCTGTGCACATTGTGACACAGAGACACACTTCTGGACACACTGTGACATGGCTACATGTTTCTGTGCTCATTGTGACACAGAGACACACTTCTGGACACACTGTGACATGGCTACATGTTTCTGTGCACATTGTGACACAGCGACACACTTCTGGACACACTGTGACATGGCTACATGTTTCTGTGCTCATTGTGACACAGAGACACACTTCTGGACACACTGTGACATGGCTACATGTTTCTGTGCACGTTGTGACACAGCGACACACTTCTGGACACACTGTGACATGGCTACATGTTTCTGTGCACACTGTGACACAGCGACACACTTCTGGGCACACTGTGACATGGCTACATGTTTCTGTGCACATTGTGATACAGCGACACACTTCTTGACACACTGTGACAAAGCTACACGCCTCTGTGCACGTTGTGGCACAGCGACATTTTTCTGTACATGCTATATCACGCTGTACACACTGTGACAAAGCGAGACATTTCTGTACACATTATGACAGTGACATTGCTGTACACAGTATGACAAATGTATTTACACAGTATGACACAGCAACTCATTGTTATACACTGTGACACAAGCTCACATTACTGTACAAAATATGATGACACATTACTGTACACAGTATATGACACAGTGACATATTGCTGTACAAAGTATGACACAGCAACACATTCCTGAACACTGTATGACACAAGGACACATTACTAGACACAGTAGGACACAGCAACACATTGCTGTACACACTAAGACACAGTGAGATATTGCGGAACAGTATGACACATTTCTGTACACAGCCACACATTTTACACAATATGACACAGCTGCACATTTCTGTAAACACAACATCATGATTCATACATTCTTGTATGCACATAAATGTGCATTTCTGTAAGTGCTGTGAAATAATCACACATTTATACACAATATGACAAACATTTCTGTCAACATATGACACTGCTACATACTGAAACACCTAGAGCAACACAGCTACACTGCAGATATGTCACATGGCAGGACACAGCTACAAACATCTGTACCCTAGTTAGACACTACTATTACTTAACACACATACATATAAGTGTGTATATATAAAGCACATTTATACACACAGTACCAACAGGTATACATGCATTTTCTATACAGTACCATGTCAAACATGTTCTGTTCTAGACACAGAAAGACACTGGCTGATACAGTCACACACAACCACTCATTTCTGCACACACAAGGAGCACCACAACATAACTGTCACAATACACAGTGTTTATAGTTTAAACTACAGTTTCACAAGAGTCTGGTATTAACACAATAACAGCACACAGAATTACTTACTATAACATTAAACATACACCACAAACATCTCAACATGGACAATACACGACATACACATTATGACACAGACCATATGATTATGACGTGGATACCATTTTCACATGAACCATGTAAATGTAACATGAATAGGAATGTACACATGAAATGAAATGGACTCAACACTATGCACAAACAGAATGACACAGAACATACACAGTACAATATGTAGACTGTGATGTATAACAGACACGTACAAAGCAGTGTGTACTGTCACACATGGACTGGAGTGTCCAGAGTATGACAGCATAAAATGTAATACAGAGAATCAGACACAAATACAAGTACACACTCTCTAAAACATGCATGACCAAACACAAAATATTTGTCTGCACACACACACACACACACACACACACACACACCACCTACATACACACACACACCACCTACATACACACACACCACCCACACAACACATACACACAAATAGAAACATTAACACACACACACACACACACACACACACACACACACACATATTCACTCTCTCATGCACACAGTCTTTTTTTTATCTGAGTACAGAAATTTAATGTGTAACATGCACAAATCAGTCAAGTGTGAGCAAAAAAACCCGAATGAGTACCCACACCAACATGCACATTCATCACCCTACCCTCCTCGCAAGTAAAGTAAAACACACACACACACACACACACACGCACACACACACACACGCACGCTGGCACGCAAGCACGCACTCACACGCGCACATACACACATAAGCACATACACACAGAGACATATCACTCATTACATAATAACACAGATTTCATATCAACATGCATGCACATGTTACTATCCATGCATTGTCTTCTCACACCCATGCACGCGCACACACACACACACACACACACACAAGCATTTACCTGCAAATATACATAAACTTTTATAAGCATTTAATCACACACGATCATGAATGCATACACGCATGCATTTACACACACAGATTTCTATAACAAGTACATGTATACATTCAAGGCTCATCAATCCTTACTGTGCTGTTTGTATTTGGTTCATTTCTTTTAAGAGTGAGATTTTTTTCTTCCTTTCATCTTTTTTTTCAGCCTTGTTTTGCACCCGTAAAAAAACACCAATATATCTTTTTAAGCCCTGGAAAAACAAACACGAAAAATATTCTTGTAATTTACACACACACACACACACACACACACAGATGCATACACACACACACACACACACACACAAACATTCACCATATACATACACACATACACTCCCAAACACACACACACGCTGTGAGACTATTAGCAACAGCTTAAAGAAACAAAACAAAATAAAAACAGTTTATTTCAAAAGATACAATTAATGAATTAATGAAGATAATGTGTGTGGAATTTATGCTGTGTGGTGCAGAGATGTATGGGTAAGACTAATCATGCAGCAATATCCACACAACAACAACGTCAATGCCTAGGTGATCACATTTTAACACCCACCATCTGCCCAGACCAGCAAGCAACTGACACGCACACACACACACACACACACACACACACAGAGTTCACCTTGCTCAATGTCTCCCCAAAAATTCATACCATCATTCCTTATCTTTCAGCCTTCTGGTTGTCGTACATCAATGTTTAATACCCTAGGTCACAAGTCAGGCTTTTTTTTTTTTTGCTTTTTTTTCTCAAGGCCTGACTAAGCACGTTGGGTTACGCTGCTGGTCAGGCATCTGCTTGGCAGATGTGGCGTAGCGTATATGGATTTGTCCGAACGCAGTGACGCCTCCTTGAGCTACTGAAACTGAAACTGAAACTGGTAGTCTTTCATGCAGGGGAGCCCACTGATTTTGCAGTGAAACACTGCATCTGTGTACGCAGAGTGCTTTGTGGTTTGCATCACAAAGCGTGTGCCAGTGGCGTTTGGGATCTTGTCTGGGCATGTTTTGGAAACGTACACACACAGTCTTCCTCTCATGAGAAAGCAGCTCATAAACATTTTCTCTCATAAAAGAAATTATTTTATTTTCCTCTAACATTCAGGCCAATAAAAATGAAATGAAGAAAAGAAAATGGCCAGACAGGCTGGCAGAAAATGGCATGAATTTAATGAACTGTTAATGAATGTGATTATTCAAACAGGAGCATTGTTTTATGTCTTTGACATCAATAGAGTCTAATATGAGTATAAAACAGACTTCCCAACCCGAAGAGACCTGTAGGCTGATGTGGTGATAATGAGGTGACAATGTGAACAGGACATTTTGGGGGTGATGCTACAGGTGACCTCATTCTTCGAAAGACAGTGACGTGACAGGAAGCCCGACTTGTGAGGACACTTGTCATTCATGAGCATGCTTACCATGCTTATCGCTGTTTGTGTGCAAGCCACTTCTGCGTTTGTTTACAAGTGACACAGCTGTCACCTCTCGTGTCACACTCTGTGACATGTCACACTTTGTAGGCGTCACATGCACTGTCAAGTTCATGTTACTTTTAACTGCATAATAAATTCTGCAAAGTGTATCATACACCGTAGTTTTCACTCCAAACATTCACACACTGTCATTTTACTCCATGACTCGATGTTTGGAAACCTTTACGGGTGTCCTGGTACTCCCGTTCAGACAAAGGCCCTCCCTAAAAAGTCAGGAACTGATCAGAAATTCCACTCCCAGTACAAACAATAACTGTTCTACAACAGTGGTTGGCTATGACAAAGGCTTTGTTAATGAGAAAAGACACAATACACATGTGTACTGTAACTGTATTAACCCTTTCACTGCCAAACTTGCATTTATGCAGCAGCTAGGTAGAGGACCCATGTCACTGAAGGGTAACCAGATCATGGGTCTTTTATCCATAAACCTACTCCTCTTTATGTCTGGTGGTAGGACAGGCCATATTTTCTACACATCGAAGGGGGAATCCCCAGCTATTATTAGACACCATATTTTCTGTTTGTAGCACAAGGGAATTTTGCACTCGTAAATTGACTGGCGGTGAAAGGGTTAAGGGTCTTCCTCCTCGTCCCCTCAGTGCAGTGCTGTGTTCATTCCAAGTAGCAGCATACAAAGACTGTGTACCTTTGGAAACCTTGTGACGCTGCATGCAAAAAGAAAGTTGAGCGTAGTGAACAGATCACACTATAACTGCCAGAGCTACCCTTTTCACCTGAATCAAATTTACAAATATATCAAAGGCTAGATTTTGCAACTAGCTCTGGCCACATTTATCCAAGTTACATAGAAAATCGCTGCCAGGAGCACTGGGAAACCAGACAGACAGGATTTCAAGTCAGTCACCAGGATGCCAGATAACTGCAGTGAGCTGAAGTTTGAAGTTTGATCACCAGAACCACCAAAATTTCCATCGATGTGCGGGATAAAGAAAAATGTTGTAAACTTTTGGAAGAAAAGAACCTTCATTGCAAGGGGGAAAAAATTCCACTGATAAGTCTTTGGCTGTCATTTTATTTATTTATCTGTAACAGTCATATGGAGGAGAAACTGGCGACTCTAGGCAAACAGAAAGACAATGACTCCAGGCAAAAAAATTACTGTTTTGACCAATAGACTGACACCGTAAGAGGCCATTGGTTGCTATGTTCCCAGGTAAAGGGGAATTTCTACTCTTGATGCCCAAAACAAAGACAAAGGCACAGTAGTGGGGAGGTGGGAGTTGTAGATAACAGCAGGGATTTGTAGCTGACAGCAGTTCTTGGAGGCATTTGCAATCAACAACTGTTCTCCGGAACAAGGATTTGTCGCTGACAACTATTCCAGGGAAGAAAGACATGTTGTCAACAGCTCAAGAGAGATCTGCTTCGGACTGACAAAATGACAAGACAAAAAAGGATTGTTAACAGAACGAAGCCATCCCCAAAGAAAAAGTTTTCATCCAACGCAACACCTCCAATAAATGGACACAATGTTCGTCTCCAACAATCAAAGAAAGTGAAACCATTAAAATGTTAGTCGAGTTAATCATTCAACCTGGTGAAATATCTTTCAACGTTGTTTTCACAGAAGGGAGACAGGAAACATGCGTCAGAATCTACTTGAGTCATCATCCAGTTACACACCCACAGGCACACCTCATGGACGTGGCATGGTTGTGAGAGGGGAGAGGGTTTCGGAAGGGGGGCGGGGGGGAGGCCCAGGGCGGTTGGGGGGGGGGGGGGAGGTGTGCCGCAGTCCACGCACAACAAACACTCTCAAGCAACAAGCAAGCGATGCAGTCAGTCACCCTCGTCTGCGCTGGAGTTGGTGTGCAGCACATATGGGAATGTTCCAACTCTCCGCCTCTCTGCCTCATTCAGCGCCCAGGCTTACAGACAGAAAACAGCCCTTGGCGACACAGTTCTGGTAGGTTCCAGCCATCATCATCATCATCTCCCCCCAGTGTCACTGACTACCCCGGTGACGCCTCCTCATACGTTTCTCTCTCTCCCCCCTGTTTCTCTCTTCTCTCTCTTCCCACTCTGCCTCACTGCCTCTCTCTATCACTCTCTCTCACACATTAAACATGAGCTTACCCAATAAAACTTGGCCATATATTTATATGAGGCATTGAAGAGACTTTGAATTGTTATTTTGTGAATGTTGTTGAATATTGTATTAGCTACTTTTGGTTGATTTGTGATGTTGGTTTATCATGTCAAGTCATTTTCCTTATTTATGTTTTTGTATGACCCCCTTCAGTAAGGGGCTTTGGCCTTAATCTGAATAAAACATTGTTATCGTTATCGTTATCTCTCTCACACATCCCACACATTCCTCTGCACACTGAATTCCCCATTGTATCCCCCTTCCCTTGCTGTGTATGGGGGATGTGGCGGCCTTCACAATGAAACCTGTGTCAGTGTTTCCCACATCACACAGAACTCTAACCAACCCCACTCTTCACACTGACCACACGTGACAGTTTTGCTGTTCACACTTCTCACACCACAGACCACTTCCCTGATGACTGACTGACACTCGGCTGATAATGTGGGACTGACCACATCACACACATCTCTCACACAATATCTTTTCCTTTTTTTTTTCTTTATTAATCATGTTCTGGCTTTTTTCTTTCTTTTTTTTTTCTTTCTTTTAAACTATATCCCAGTCTGAAACACTATAAAAAGCTGTCTGGTTTGTAATGCCACATTAGAAACCCCCCCCACCAAACCCCAACACACACACACTCACAGACACACACACACACACCTGCTGACACATAACTGACCCCTCTACACACACACACACACACACACACAACCACTCATGTCACTCAGTGAAGAATGAAAACTCCACAAACTAACCTTGTGAGAAACACTGAGTGAAAGAGGCAGACACAGCCTGAGAAAAGAACCCCCCCCCCTCCAAAAAAAAACCTGTGGACAAAACACACAAGGAAAACCATCCAAAAGACCAACTCACCTTTGCAGACGTCACGACGCGTGCGCACATAGCTGGGCCGCACCAGGTGCTCGGGGGTGTCAGCGGGGTGGGGAGGAGGGGCAGGGGGGCAGTCCGGGGGGTTCACCTCGCTGTAGATCTCGTCAGAGGCCAGGGGAGAGGCGGAGGAGGCTCCGTCCTGGTCGCTGTCCGAGTAGCGGCTCTGGTACAGGTTGGGCTGGTCATAGACTGGCTCCGAGTCTGTGCTCTGGCTGCAACAGTGCCACCACTGGCTTCCTCACACACTGAGTCAGCTTCTGAGCTGTGTTGTGGTGAGTTGGGCTGTGGTGGGTTGTAGTGTGGTGTGCTCTGGTGTGCTGTGTTTGGCTGTGCTGTGCTGTGTTTGGATGTGTTGTTCTGTGCTGTGCTCTGGTGAGTTGTGCTGTGCTGTGCTGTATAGTGTGTTGCTGTGCTGTGCTGTGTTGGGCTGTAGTGTTCAGTGCTGTATTAGGCTGTGTTGTTCTGTGCGGTGCTATGTTAGGCTGAGTTGATCTGTACTGTGCTATGCTGTGTTGTGCTGTAGTGTGGTGTGCTGTGTTGTGTTGTCCTGTGCTATGCTGTGGTGTGGTGTGGTGTGGTGTGGTGTGATGTGGTGTGATGGGCTGTGCTGTAGTGTGGTGTGGTGTGGTGTGCTGTGGTGTGGTGTGCTGTAGTGTGGCGTGTTGTGCTGTGCTGTAGTGTGGTGTGCTGTGTTGTTCTGTGCTGTGCTGTAGTGTGGTGTGCTGTGCTGTGCTGTGTTGAGCTGTGTTGTTCTGTGCTGAGCTGTAGTGTGGTGTGTTGGGCTGTGCTGTAGTGTGGTGTGTTGGGCTGTGCTGTAGTGTGTTGGGCTGTGCTGTAGTGTGTTGGGCTGTGCTGTAGTGTGGTGTGTTGGGCTGTGCTGTAGTGTGTTGGGCTGTGCTGTAGTGTGTTGGGCTGTGCTGTAGTGTGGTGTGTTGTGCTGTGCTGTAGTGTGGTGTGCTGTGCTGTGTTGTTCTGTGCTGTGCTGTGTTGTTCTGTGCTGTGCTGTGTTGTTCTGTGCTGTGCTGTAGTGTGGTGTGTTGGGCTGTGCTGTAGTGTGGTGTGTTGTGCTGTGCTGTAGTGTGGTGTGCTGTGCTGTGTTGTTCTGTGCTGTGCTGTGTTGTTCTGTGCTGTGCTGTGTTGTTCTGTGCTGTGCTGTAGTGTGGTGTGCTGTGCTGTGTTGTGTTGTGCTGTGTTGTTCTGTGCTGTGCTGTGTTGTTCTGTGCTGTGCTGTAGTGTGGTGTGCTGTGTTGTTCTGTGCTGTGCTGTAGTGTGGTGTGCTGTGTTGTTCTGTGCTGTGCTGTAGTGTGGTGTGCTGTGTTGTTCTGTGCTGTGCTGTAGTGTGGTGTGCTGTGCTGTGCTGTGCTGTGCTGTAGTGTGGTGTGTTGTTCTGTGCTGTGCTGTGCTGTAGTGTGGTGTGCTGTGTTGTTCTGTGCTGTGCTGTAGTGTGGTGTGCTGTGTTGTTCTGTGTTGTGCTGTGCTGTAGTGTGGTGTGTTGTTCTGTGTTGTGCTGTAGTGTGGTGTGCTGTGTTGTTCTGTGTTGTGCTGTGCTGTAGTGTGCTGTGTTGTTCTGTGTTGTGCTGTAGTGTGGTGTGCTGTGTTGTTCTGTGTTGTGCTGTAGTGTGGTGTGCTGTGTTGTTCTGTGTTGTGCTGTAGTGTGGTGTGCTGTGTTGTTCTGTGCTGTGCTGTAGTGTGGTGTGCTGTGTTGTTCTGTGCTGTGCTGTGCTGTAGTGTGGTGTGCTGTGTTGTTCTGTGCTGTGCTGTGCTGTAGTGTGGTGTGCTGTGTTGTTCTGTGCTGTGCTGTAGTGTGGTGTGCTGTGCTGTGTTGGGCTGAGCTGTAGTGTGGTGTGCTGTGCTGTGCTGTGTTGGGCTGAGCTGTAGTGTGGTGTGTTGGGCTGTGCTGTAGTGTGGTGTGCTGTGTTGTTCTGTGCTGTGCTGTGCTGTAGTGTGGTGTGTTGGGCTGTGCTGTAGTGTGGTGTGCTGAGCTGTAGTGTGCTGTGCTGTGCTGCAGTGCGTATGCTGTATTGTGTTATGTGTGCTGTGTCGGGCTGTGCTGTGCTATACGATAGTATGCTATGTATGCTGTACTGTGCTTTGGGCTGTGGTGCTGTGTTGTGTCATGTTTCAATGACAATGGTTATGTGCTGTGTTCTTGCAATTTATCCTTTCACCGTGTGTGGCTCATGTCAAACAGAATGTGCTGTGTTTATATCAACACTGTGTGCGGCTGATGTAAAACATATGTCAAGTTCTTATTTAAAGAAACATGATGACTGATCAGTTCAAATCTCTCATTTAGTTCAATTCTTTAATTTATAAAGTTGTAATCATCTGTACAAATCATACACTTACTTCTTTTCTTTTTTTTCTTTTTTTTCTTTTTTTTTTTTTTAAGTACACAACATTATGTTCTAACAGCTTCCATCACCGTCCCATACAAACATCCCAAAATTAATGCACTTTACACCAAAATAAACGCTCTGCACCACTGTCACCAACAGTGGAAGAAACGCTTCTGGGCATCGGGTGAGAGGGGAAACAAACATACCCAGCAATGTCTGCAGCAAGGGAAAGAGAAGTCGGGCAGGTGGAGGAAAGATGGCGAAAAGGGGTGGGGGAAACGACTCACCTGTTACTGGTGCTGCTCTTGGCAGTGGGGTAGGTGTGGTAGTAGGAGGGGAGGGGGGCGGGGGGCCGGCGGTCCATGTAGGTGACGCGGTCGTCCTCGTAAGGGGGGCAGGGCTCCTCTGTGGGCACCATGCAGGCAGCCTCTGACTGCTCCCGCTGCTCCAGCACCTCCCGCAGGAAGGGCAGGTAGGCTGCCGCTGGACACACGTCTCATCATCGTCATCATCGTCATCACCTCTTTATCACAGCTAATGTCAATGCTGTCGCTGGTGCTATAGTCGTCATTGTCATCTTTGAAGTAGCTATCATCAATTCTGTTGTTATTGTCACCATCGTCCTCTTTATCACAGCTATAATCAATACTGTTGTTATTGTCATCATCGTCCTCTTTATCACAGCTATAATCAATACTGTTGTTATTGTCATCACCGTCCTCTTTATAACAGCTATAATCAATACTGTTGTTATTGTCATCACCGTCCTCTTTATAACAGCTATAATCAATACTGTTGTTATTGTCACCACCGTCCTCTTTATAACAGCTATCATCAATACTGTTGTTATTGTCATCACCGTCCTCTTTATCACAGCTATCATCAATACTGTTGTTATTGTCATCACCATCCTCTTTATAACAGCTATAATCAATACTGTTGTTATTGTCACCACCGTCCTCTTTATAACAGCTATCATCAATACTGTTGTTATTGTCATCACCGTCATCTTTATCACAGCTATCATCAATACTGTTGTTATTGTCATCACCATCCTCTTTATCACAGCTATCATCAATATCACCGTCCTCTTTATCACAGCTATCATCAATACTGTTGTTATTGTCATCACCATCCTCTTTATAACAGCTATCATCAATACTGTTGTTATTGTCATCACCATCCTCTTTATCACAGCTATAATCAATACTGTTGTTATTGTCATCACCGTCCTCTTTATAACAGCTATCATCAATACTGTTGTTATTGTCACCACCGTCCTCTTTATAACAGCTATCATCAATACTGTTGTTATTGTCATCACCATCCTCTTTATCACAGCTATCATCAATACTGTTGTTATTGTCATCACCGTCCTCTTTATCACAGCTATAATCAATACTGTTGTTATTGTCATCACCGTCCTCTTTATAACAGCTATAATCAATATCACCGTCCTCTTTATCACAGCTATCATCAATACTGTTGTTATTGTCATCACCGTCCTCTTTATCACAGCTATCATCAATACTGTTGTTATTGTCATCACCATCCTCTTTATCACAGCTATCATCAATACTGTTGTTATTGTCATCACCGTCCTCTTTATCACAGCTATAATCAATACTGTTGTTATTGTCATCACCGTCCTCTTTATAACAGCTATCATCAATATCACCGTCCTCTTTATCACAGCTATCATCAATACTGTTGTTATTGTCATCACCGTCCTCTTTATAACAGCTATCATCAATATCACCGTCCTCTTTATCACAGCTATCATCAATACTGTTGTTATTGTTATCACCATCCTCTTTATCACAGCTATAATCAATACTGTTGTTATTGTCATCACCATCCTCTTTATAACAGCTATAATCAATACTGTTGTTATTGTCACCACCATCATCCTTACTGCAGCTATGATCAATACTATCTCTGTTATTATCACTGTCACTGTCCTGCTTATTGCAGCTATCATCAATACTATTGCTGTTGTTATAGTCGTCATTGTCACCTCCTATTGCAACTATTATCAATACTGTCACTGTTGCTATCATCATCACCATTCTGTTTGTAATAGCCATCATCAATACTGTCGCTGTTGTTATCATCACCATCCTCCTTACCGCAGCTATCATCAATATTATCGCTATTGTGAAAGTCATCGTCATCTCCTCATCACAACTATTAACAATGATCATCATGATTCAGACTGACACCTCCACCCTATCGCTTCCATTTCCCTGTGTCCTGGGCCCAACTGGGTGGGGAAAAAAAAAAAAAAAAAAAAAAAACCTCCACCACCATCCCCCAGACACTCACTCTGCTGGTTGAAGTTGGCGGTGGTGGTCATGAACACGGCTCCCAGTTCGTCGGCCAGCTGGTTGCCATGGCGAATGAGGGCCTGACTGGCGTCGTTGTGGAAGAACAGCTGGGCCGCACCACCGCTGTCTGCCACAGCCAGCACCAGTTTGGGTACCGCCGGCAACAGCATGGCGTAGGTCCTGGCATACATCATCATTATCGTCATCATCATCATCGTCATCTCTCTGCCACAGCCAGCACCAGTTTGGGTACCGCTGGCAACAGCATGGCGTAGGTCCTGGCATACATCATCATTATCGTCATCATCATCATCGTCATCTCTCTGCCACAGCCAGCACCAGTTTGGGTACCGCCGGCAACAGCATGGCGTAGGTCCTGACATACATCATCATTATCGTCATTGTGGTCTTTCTTCTCGCCACCATCATCATCGTCATCATCTTTCTGTGTCACAGCCAGCATGAGTTTTGGTACTGTTGGTAATACATGGCGTAGGTCCTGATACACATCATCATCATCATCATCATCATGTCTGCTATAGCCAGGACCAGTTTTGGTAACATCAGCAACAGCATGGCATAGGTCCTGACATACATTATCATCATCATCAGTGCCATCATCATGATGATCACCATCGTTGTCTGCCACAGCTGGGACCAGTTTGGTAATGGCTGTTAACAGCATGGCATATGTCCTGACATACATCATTGTCATCATCATCGTCATCATTGTCGTCATCATCATAACTGCCACAGCTGGGACCAGTTTGGTAATGGCTGTTAACAGCATGGCATATGTCCTGACATACATCATTGTCATCATCATCGTCATCATTGTCGTCATCATCATTACTGCCACAGCCAGGACCAGTTTTAGTATCATCAGCAACAGCAGCATCGGTCCTGACAAACACAGTCATCATCATCATCATCATCATCATCATCATCAGAGTCATTATCATTGAGGGACGGCTCAGTGAAGAACACACACGGACACCCCACACTGAGGACACACCACAACAGAAATACACTACAGGTAAACAACCAGTCACCTGAGCGTGGCCAGTGAGGCGTGGCGCTGGGCAGAGTAGACCAGGATGTAGCCGTGCGTGAGCAGGCGGTGCGGAACCGGCCGCCCATGATACGACGACACCTCCACCTCCACCAGCTGACGACCTCCTTCCAGGTAGGCCTAACACACACACACATCACACCTGTGACTCTTTCCAAATCCCCACACTCTCAAGAACTGTTCAGGGTGCTAATGGCTGTCAAATCCCGGAGACCCAGTCTCTGACACACAACCAACAGACCTGGAAGAAAGGAAATTTTCTATCTAAAATTACATTTAAGTAACATACTTACCATGACCCACTACTGCAGACTCCGGCAGGGGTCTGACATTCCTGTCCTGTGCAAACTACTATCCGGCTATGCGGAGAAAACGAAAGTAGCTGCGGCCGATAACCTCCCGGAAGTAGGTAACCTCCCCTTTGCCCCCCAGGTGTTTGTTCACTGTTTACTGTTGCTTACAATCCATCCGAACGCACAGGGCCATATCAGGACTGTAAAACCATACAAAAGCTCAAACCCTGAACTGAAAACTGTCACATCCACACACACACACACAAACAAAATAAAAACCAGAGACAAACCCACAAAACACAGTTCATGACACATAATCCTAACCATTTAGCTCCTTAGAGCAAATAAGACTAGACCATGCTGAGGAGATCAACCGTTCCGCTTAATTCATCACCCCCAGATTACAAAGAATCATGAAAAATGATAAGATGTACTTCAAAGCCAAAGAAAAAACACATAAAGAAGGTCATATAGCCAAATAACTCTGCAGAATGGACAACCAGTGCCCATCCATGAATTTACAATTTCACTACCTGGTCACCAGAGCAACACAGCACAGATGGTATATCATAGGCTGCAGAAAAAGAAAAAAAAATGTCAAGGCTTACTTGAAAAAAAAAAAAAAGAATGCAGGGATGGTCTGGGGAGGCAGAAAAATGGAGACCACAGTGAAAGAAGAAGAAAAAAAGCAGAAATAAAGATAACAGAGGAAAAAGAGGAAATTTCCAGCACAGAATTTCCAGGTATGGGATGCTGACAGCATCCCACAGTGGGAGGAATCTGGTGAGCAATTCCTCTGAAACGGAACCCCTGTGACTCTTTACACAGCTGGGTGATTAGAAGTAAAAGAAGTCAAATCCCAATGCATCAAACCTGACCTACCAACTCCTTGAAATCAAGCATGGAAGGGACAGGATTTCTGATAAACCTCACGGCAACCTGCTGATGGAGTGTGGGCACAGCTGAAGCATTTCTGAGCCCTTCTTTTGCATGAGCAAGTTTAGTGAATGATCACAGCTAAAAAGTTGTGTTTCACACACACACACACACACACACAAACACACACCTGCAGGGTGAGGGCATAAGGGTTGTCCGAAGGCACCTTGACGCCTTCTGACGACAGCAGTGGACCCAGGGGGAGGTCAAGGTCAAAGGGATCCCCACACATCAGGCACATAAAGATCCTGCAATACAATGGTCACACATAAAGATTGTGCAATACATCAGCCACATACAAAATCCTGCAATACATCTCTCTCTCACACACACACACACATACACACACAAACACAAACACACACACAAATACACACTCTCACATGCACAAAGCCACAAATTCACACACATTCACACAGGCACACACATCCACTCACACATTCCTATGTCTCTCCCCCCTCTCCCCCTTCTCACTCACACACACACACACACAGAGATCAGGGGACTGACCTGAGGTCAGGCTGGGGGGCAGAGGTCAGAGGCCATGCAGGGGATGACCCTGCACCAGCCCTGCGGGAGATGACGGACTGCAGTGTGGTGTGGATGGGACCTTTGCCGAACAGCTGCTGGTCGCCCCACTCCTCCTCCTCCTCCTCCACTATCTCCCAGTCCTCCTCCACCACTGCCTCCACAAAGTCTGTGTGTAGTCTGTGAGAAAAAAAACCCGAACACATGGTCGGTATGAATGAATGATATGGATACTTACATAGCGCCAATCCTCGGTTGGAGACCAAGCTCTCAGCACTTTAGGAACTCCAGGTCATTTGCACAACAGGCTACCTACCTGGGTAGAACTGACTGATGGCTGCCACCGGGCGCTCATCATTCGTTTCCTGTGTCATTCGATCAGATTTCAGGCACGCACACATACACACTCAAACAGACATGTAACATACATGTACTAACCTGCGTTAGATGAACAGAAAATGTGTGCATGCATGTATGGACGAGTCAGTCAGTGAGATGTGACAATTATTTTCATCATTATCATTATCATCATCTTCTTCTCCTCCTTTCTTTCTTCCTCTTATTCTGCTTCTTTCTTCTTTCCTTCTAATTCTTCTGATTCTCCTTTCTTTCTTTCTTTCTTCTCCTTCTTCCTTCCTTCTTCTTTCTTCCTTTCATCTTCCTTCTTCTTCTTCTCTTTCTTCTGCCGTAACTCTGTCGAGAGTTACTGAGGTGCCGCAGAGAACAGTTCACCAGAGCCTGGTTCTCTGTAAACACTTTCCCATCTGTTCTCATTTTCATCTCTTTCCCATCCATTCTCATTTTCATCTCTGTAAACACTTTCCCATCTGTTTTCATTTTCATCTCTGAAAACACTTTACCATCCGTTCTCATTTTCATCTCTGTAAACACTTTCCCATCCGTTCTCATTTTGATCTCTGTAAACACTTTCCCATCCGTTCTCATTTTCATCCCATCTGTTCTCATTTTCATCCCATCCGTTCTCATTTTCATCTCTTTCCCATCTGTTTTCATTTTCATCTCTGTAAACACTTTCCCATCCGTTCTCATTTTGATCTCTGTAAACACTTTCCCATCCGTTCTCATTTTCATCTCTTTCCCATCTGTTTTCATTTTCATCTCTGTAAACACTTTCCCATCCGTTCTCATTTTGTAAACACTTTCCCATCCGTTCTCATTTTCATCTCTGTAAACACTTTCCCATCCGTTCTCATTTTCATCCCATCCGTTCTCATTTTCATCCCATCTGTTCTCATTTTCATCCCATCCGTTCTCATTTCATCCCATCCGTTCTCATTTTCATCTCATTTTCATCATCCGTTCTCATTTTCATCTCATTTTCATCATCCGTTCTCATTTTCATCTCATTTTCATCATCCGTTCTCATTTTCATCCCATCTGTTCTCATTTTCACCCACCGTTCTCATTTTCATCCCATCCGTTCTCATTTTCAATTCATTTTCATCCCATCCGTTCTCATTATCATCCCATCCGTTTTCATTTTCATCTCTGTAACACTTTCCCCATTCTCATCCCGTCCCTTCTCATTTTCATCCCTTCTCATTTTCATCCCATCAATTCTCATTTTCATTTCATTTTCATCCCGTCCGTTCTCATTTTCATCTCTGTAAATGCTTTCCCGTCCCTACTCATTTTCATCCCTTCTCATTTTCATCCCGTCCCTACTCATTTTCATCCCTTATCATTTTCATCCCTTCTCATTTTCATCCCGTCCCTACTCATTTTCATCCCTTCTCATTTTCATCCCGTCCCTACTCATTTTCATCCGTTCTCATTTTCATCCCATCCCTCCTCATTTTCATCCGTTCTCATTTTCATCCCGTCCCTACTCATTTTCATCCCTTCTCATTTTCATCCCATCCATCCTCATTTTCAGTCTATCGTTTTTGTCTGTCTTCCCTTCTGTCTCCTTGCCTCAACAGTTTTTGGGAAGGCCATGGATCATATTCCATGACCAAACCAACGCAGTTTTCTTTTCCGATGTTTAATATCTTGTGATAAAACCTCATCATTATTATGATTGCTATTATCATTATCATTTAATAACAGTATCATCATCATCATCATCATCATTACTGTCTTCGTTACAATTATAATCAGTGGTAGTAGTACTACCACTACTACTACTATCAGCAGTATTATTGATATCACTATCATCATCATTATCATAAAAATTTTAAAAAACATCATCATCATCATCATCATCATCTTCATCATAGTAACTGCAGTCACCGTCACTTTGCTGTTGTTGCCATAGTCATTTCTGTTGTTGCTACTGTCATTTTGCTGTTGTTGTTATTGTTGTTGTCATAGTCATTTTCATTGTTGTTGTCACTGTCACAGACATTTTGCTGTTGCTGTTGCTGTTGTTGTCACAGCCATTTTGCTGCTGTTGTTGCTGTCATTTTGCTGTTTTTGTCGCTGTCATTTTGCTGTTGTTGTTGTGATTGTTGTCACTGTCATTTTGCTGTTGTTGTTGATTGTTGTTGCTGTCATTTTGCTGTTGTTGTTGTTGATTGTTGTCACTGTCATTTTGCTGTTGTTGTTGTGATTGTTGTTGCTGTCATTTTGCTGTTGTTGTTGTTGATTGTTGTTGCTGTCATTTTGTTGTTGTTGTTGATTGTTGTCACTGTCATTTTGCTGTTGTTGTTGTGATTGTTGTTGCTGTCATTTTGCTGTTGTTGTTGTTGATTGTTGTCACTGTCATTTTGCTGTTGTTGTTGTGATTGTTGTTGCTGTCATTTTGCTGTTGTTGTTGTGATTGTTGTCACTGTCATTTTGCTGTTGTTGTTGTTGATTGTTGTTGCTGTCATTTTGTTGTTGTTGTTGTGATTGTTGTTGCTGTCATTTTGCTGTTGTTGTTGTTGATTGTTGTTGCTGTCATTTTGCTGTTGTTGTTGTTGATTGTTGTCACTGTCATTTTGCTGTTGTTGTTGTTGATTGTTGTTGCTGTCATTTTGTTGTTGTTGTTGTTGATTGTTGTTGCTGTCATTTTGCTGTTGTTGTTGTGATTGTTGTCACTGTCATTTTGCTGTTGTTGTTGTGATTGTTGTCACTGTCATTTTGCTGTTGTTGTTGTTGATTGTTGTTGCTGTCATTTTGTTGTTATTGCTGTCATTTTTCTGTTGTGGTTGTTGCTGTTATTGATGTCACTGTTCTTTTGTTGTTGTTGTTGTTGTTGTTGTTGTTGTTGTTGCTGTTGCTGTTGTCACTGTCATTTCGTTATTGTTGTTGCTTTTTGTCACCATTGCTGCTGCTGTCGGTCACAACGATGACAAACTCACTCATGAGCCAGCTGCTGCCCCTGCTCGCGGAGCAGCAGGAAGTGTTTGTGTGAGGCGCGGGGGTGCCTGGCGTGCATGAGGACGAAGGGCATGCTGTGTGCCAGCCACTGGTCGCGGTCCCCCTGCCACACCAGCCACTGCTTCAGACTCCGCTCCACGTACAGCAGTGTCTCCTCGCTGTTGTACACGCATAGACACCCTGCACACACACACACACACACAGATGCCAACCCCTGTCAAGTGTTTGTAGTAACAATCAGGAAATTTGGTAGGAACATTCCGAATTCGGTAGGAACACTAAGACTCCAAGCCACATCAGCAAATGTAAATTTTTATCTACAAGGCATGCAAACACAGTGCAACTGCTACAATTAAGGTGATTGGTCCACTCAATGCTGTTTCAATGTAAATATGCACACGATTAGCTGAGCATCATCATGTGAGACCATGGTTAGTAGGTCTACAGCATCTGTGTAATATAACCACAGGAAGGCTTGTGACCATGCTAATCAAGTCGAAAATGAACTCGTTGGAACAATTTTGACAATGGCGTAACATTGGAACAAACTGCGATCGAGCATAACAAAATACAGTGAAATGGTAACAGCTGGCATCTCTGCACACAGCACCTCTTTCCCTTTCGATTTCTCAAGCAGGCTGAGGCTGCGTTCTGACAAATCCACACACAAGCTACACCACATCTGCCAGGCAGATGCCCGACGCAGAAGTGTAACCCAACGCTTGCTTTGTTAAGCCTTGAGTGCGTGTCTGTACGTTTAGAATCTTACCAGACAACAACCCTTTTATTGCCATGGGTTCTTTTCCGGTGCACCAAATGCTTGCTGCACATGAAGCCTCACTTTATTGTCTCATCCAAATGACTAGATGCTCAGTTTTATTTTTCCAGTCAAAGTTTGGAGAAAGGGCGAGAGAGGGAATCACACCCAGACCCTCACAGACACTGTACTGGTAGATGGCCTTAACCACTTCACTGCCTTCTTCTTGCCCACACAGGCACATTATCACTGTTGTTTACATCCCAGCACTCCACACATGTCAAGGCTGATAACACCATCAATGCTCATCTCTTAGAATAGGGAAAAAAAGACACACACACACTCAACACAACCCACAACACACACCGTCACACCACACCACACACCACACCACCCACATGCACAAAGTCTGATGGAATTGTATCTCCAGGAACAAAAATAGCACTGTGATGGTAATGTACCTTAAAGACTGAGGTTTGCAATGTGATGGCAGTAATATTGTACTGAAGGTATGAAGACAGCTGTAGGACAGTTATACATCTTCACAAATTAATCCACCAGTCTGATGGTAATTATTTTCAGGAAAAAAGTCAGCGGTACAGTAACTCAGTGGCTCACCATGTGGTTTGAAGTTTGCAGTGGCCAACGCGTTCTGCTCTCGACTGACGTCTCCATCAATGGGTCTGTAGTCCAGGCTGTATACCACTCCCCCCCAGTTGTACTCATCGTCAGCACAACATTTCTGCACACACATCCACATGAATGCACACACACAGGCATACACACACACACACACACACACATGCGCGCACGTGCGCACAAAACGTGTCCACCTACAAAGCGAGAGAATCAGAGCACGCTGGTTCAAATCATGGCTCAGCCGCCAATATTTTCTCCCACTCCACTAGACCTTGAGTGGTGGTCTGGACGCTAGACATTTGAATGAGACAATAAACCGAGGTCCCATGTGCAGCATGCACTAAGTGCACATAAAAGAACCCATGGCAACAAAAGGGTTGTTCCTGGCAAAATTCTGTAGAAAAATCCACTTCGATAGGAAAAATAAATAAAACTGCACACAGGAAATTTTTTTTTTTTTTAATGGGTGGCACTGTAGTGTAGCTACATGCTCTCCCTGGGGAGAGCAGCCCGAATTTCACACAGAGAAATCTGTTGTGACAAAAATAGAAATACAAACACATAATTATAAACACAACGCACATATGCACACACAAAATACACATACACGCACAATGCACTCAGTCACACACACACACACACACACACGCACACGCACACGCACACACACACCCTAACCCCCCACCCCACTCTGTGAGTGAGGAATCAGGCAGGGGGTGTGACTGACCCGTATATCCCTGTTGAGGGCGATGGCAAGCCCCTCCTGTCCCAGCAGCACCAGGTTCAGGATCCCATCCTCTCCCTCTGGACCCCCCACCGGGCTGCACGCCTCAGACACCTCCCTGTTACACACACACACATACACACACACAATGCATATACATACACACACACACACACACACATGCACATACATACACAAACCAAACATACACATGCACATACATACATACACACACACACATACATACACACACACACCACACACACATGCACACACACACACACACACACACACACACACACACACACACACACACACTCACAAACACACACACACCACACACATGCACATACAGAACACACACACAACACACACACACACACACATACACACACACACTAATACAATATCACTATTGCCAACTAAATAGGGCAGAAAACATTCCAGTCAAAAAACACCAAAAACACTTCAATATCTGTTCCCAAGGAACTGAAAAGAAAAGAACCCGTAAGAAAGAAAAAAAAGCAGGCAAAAATACAACCACATTCATGCACACAAAACCTAAACATTGACCACTGCGTCAGTTTTTCACCACACACCTACATACACCCATGCCCGAGTTATCCTACAACAATCATAACAGGGGACAGTTTAATTCAACACTATAAAAAATCAAAAAATCAATTAAATTATGGTAGGTGAGGCAGTTAAAACCGTAAGACAGCAAGACACAAGAAATCAAACAGAAGGAAAATCCCACACAGAGATACTCACCACTCTACAGGAAAAAGGTCAAGATTCGAAACATTCACTACACACCCTGACAATGATTTTCCAGGACTCCTAAAACACTTCACAAAATGAAGAAACTTAACAGCCACGCCACCTTTTCAACTGCCCCTTATTCTGAAATGCTGACTTTCACCACTAACACATTAGTAAAGGAAATCTATTCACACAACAGCTAAACTCACACATTCATTACCCTGACACCCACAAGCACCCATTACTCTGGGGAAATGACAGAACAGCCTTCAGTGAAGGAACACATGATGAAATGGATACTTATACAGCGCCCGTCCTCAGTCAGAGACCAAGCTCTAAACGCTTTACAAACTCAGGGTCATTTGCATAACAGGCTGCCTATCTGGGTAGAGCCGACTGACAGCTGCCATTGGGTGCTCATCATTCGTTTCCTGTGTCATTCAATCAGATTACCAGCATGCACACATACATACTCAGACAGACATATAACTTTTTATGTGTAAGATCGTTTTGTTTATTTACTGCATCATGTAGGCAGCCATACTCCATTTTCGGAGGTGTGCATGCTGGGCGTGTTCTTGTTTCCACAACCCACCCGTCGCTGACTTGGATTTCAGGATCTTTAACATGCGTATTCCATCTTCTGCATGCATATACACACGAAGGGGGTTCAGGCACTAGCAGGTCTGCACATAACTGACCTGGGAGATCAGAAAAATCTCCACCCTTTGCCCACCAGGCGCTGTTACTGAGATTCAAACCCAGGACCCTCAGATTCAAAGTCCAACACTTTAACCACTCGGCTATTGCACCCGTCATGACACACTCATTCACACAAGGAGGAGGCAGCAGCACAGCCTGACCTGGAGGAGTAGAGAGACAGCAGCTGCAGCAGCTGATTGTCGATGCAGGCATCGCGGTAGTAGCAGCGGTCACGGGAGGGGCACTGCAGGAAGCCCAGATGGTTCAGGATCATCACCTTGCGCTCCTCCTCCATCCTCCCCAACTGCCGGTACCTGTGCCATCAATCATCGTCAGTAAGGTGTAGCAGTTTACGACTGTCATGTTTTGACAATCATCATCAGTGAGGTGGGTCACTTTTCTGATACATTTACCATCAATCACCGTCAGTCAAGTGTGTCACTTTTCTGATATCATGTATTGTCAATCATCGTCAGTCAGGTGTGTTGCTTTTCTGTTATCATGAACCATCAATCGTCGTCAGTCAGGTGTGTCACTTTTCTGATATCATGTATTGTCAATCATCAGTCAGGTGTGTCACTTTTCTGATATCATGAACCATCAATCGTCAGTCAGGTGTGTCGCTTTTCTGATATCATGAACCATCAATCATCGTCAGTGAGGTGTGTCGCTTTTCTGATATCATGTACCATCAATCATCGTCAGTGAGGTGTGTCGCTTTTCTGATATCATGTACCATCAATCATCGTCAGTGAGGTGTGTCGCTTTTCTGATATCATGTACCATCAATCATCGTCAGTCAGGTGTGTCACTTGTCTGGTATCATGTACCATCAATCATCGTCAGTCAGGTGTGTCGCTTTTCTGATATCATGAACCATCAATCGTCAGTCAGGTGTGTCACTTTTCTGATATCATGAACCATCAATCGTCAGTCAGGTGTGTCACTTTTCTGATATCATGAACCATCAATCGTCAGTCAGGTGTGTCGCTTTTCTGATATCATGAACCATCAATCATCGTCAGTCAGGTGTGTCGCTTTTCTGATATCATGAACCATCAATCGTCAGTCAGGTGTGTCACTTTTCTGATATCATGAACCATCAATCGTCAGTCAGGTGTGTCGCTTTTCTGATATCATGAACCACCAATCATCAGTCAGGTGTGTCACTTTTCTGATATCATGAACCACCAATCATCGTCAGTCAGGTGTGTCACTTTTCTGATATCATGAACCATCAATCATCGTCAGTCAGGTGTGTCGCTTTTCTGATATCATGAACCATCAATCGTCAGTCAGGTGTGTCACTTTTCTGATATCATGAACCACCAATCATCAGCCAGGTGTGTCACTTTTCTGATATCATGTACCATCAATCATCGTCAGTCAGGTGTGTCACTTTTCTGATATCATGAACCATCAATCATTGTCAGTCAGGTGCGTAATGTACTACCAAGAAGCAGCAGCACACATATCCATGTACACTCACACGTCACACCCCACGCACAAACACCCCCCTCCCTACTTGTGCTTTGTCACCGCACAGTGCCTGCACACCAGTCCAGAGTCACGGCAACAAAACGAGTCAGTCAGTCAGAACAGACACTACTGAACAACACCGAAGTGACTCGGCAGATCTGCAGGGCATCCTCTGCTGTGTGGCCTCCTGGCAACCAGACAACGGTTCTACCAAAGACAGAACTGCCGCAGACAAACCTGGTTGTGGTTGTGTATGGTGCACTGTGAACGAGTGGTGCAAGATAAATGTCAACCAGTGTCCAAACCACACACAGACAAAAAACGCCAATCCAGGACTCAGGATACTCCAGAAATACTCCCAACCCACAGAGTTTCCGACCTGTCATCCGGATGCATGTCTTCATACCAAAAAAAGTAAAATAAAGACCAACACAAAACGCCAATACAAAAACCTATATAATCCAGACAATACTCCCCAGCCCCACAGACACTCCCCACCTGTCGTCCTGCTGCAAGGCGTTGCTGATGGCACCTAAGTCGTCGCGTGTGAGGCGCTGGGTGGCGCTCATCTTCCAGAAGAGGTCGGAGTGCTCCCAGAGGAGCTCCTGGAAGGAGCGCCGGGCCTGGGCCTTGAGCTCCTGCTGGTGCTCCTCATAGACAGCCAGACGCTCAGCCTCGTCCAGCCCCGTGAAGCACTCCTTGCCCACTAGGAACACGTAGGTCTCGCTCAGCGGCCGACCCACGCTCACCTGCACGTTCTCCTCCAGCAGTTTCTTGAACTGTCGCTGCAGTCTGTGTGGAAACACACAACGTAGCGTGTCGTGTAGGATTTTTCTCTGAAACTCAGTGTGTGTGTGTGTGTGTGTGTGTGCGTGTGTGTAAGAGTGTGTGTGTGTGTCTATGCATGAGTGCATGCATGTATGCGTGTGCGTATATCTACATTTTCCCAAACTAATATAATTTACAAGAAATGCACAACCAATACGCATGGGTGATCTCAGTAGTGACAAGCACATGTATCCATATCAGTCAATCATACTGACTTGTCCCCCCTTACTCTTTCTTCCAATAAATCGTACATACTGACTTGTCCCCCCCCTTAATCTTTCTTCCAATAAATCGTACATACTGACTTGTCCCCCCTTACTCTTTCTTCCAATAAATCGTACATACTGACTTGTCCCCCCCCTTAATCTTTCTTCCAATAAATCGTACATACTGACTTGTCCCCCCCTTAATCTTTCTTCCAATAAATCGTACATAATGACTTGTCCCCCCTTACTCTTTCTTCCAATCAATCGTACATACTGACTTGTCCCCCCTTACTCTTCCAATCAATCGTACATACCCACTTGTCCCCCCTTACTCTTTCTTCCAATAAATCATACATACTGACTTGTCCCCCTTACTCTTTCTTCCAATCAATGGTACATACCCACTTGTCCCCCTTACTCTTTCTTCCAATTCAATGGTACATACTGACTTGTCCCCCCTTACTCTTTCTTCCAATAAATCATACATACTGACTTGTCCCCCTTACTCTTTCTTCCAATCAATGGTACATACCCACTTGTCCCCCTTACTCTTTCTTCCAATTCAATGGTACATACTGACTTGTCCCCCTTACTCTTTCTTCCAATCAATGGTACATACTGACTTGTCCCCCTTACTCTTTCTTCCAATCAATGGTACATACTGACTTGTCCCCCCTTACTCTTTCTTCCAATAAATCATACATACCCACTTGTCCCCCTTACTCTTTCTTCCAATAAATCATACATACCCACTTGTCCCCCCTTACTCTTTCTTCCAATAAATCATACATACCCACTTGTCCCCCTTACTCTTTCTTCCAATAAATCATACATACCCACTTGTCCCCCTTACTCTTTCTTCCAATTCAATGGTACATACTGACTTGTCCCCCTTACTCTTTCTTCCAATCAATCGTACATACCCACTTGTCCCCCCTTACTCTTTCTTCCAATCAATCGTACAAACTTGTCCCCTCTTACTCTTTCTCCCAATTCAATGGTACATACCCACTTGTCCCCCCTTACTCTTTCTTCCAATTCAATGGTACATACTGACCTGTCCCCCCTCACTCTTTCTTGCAATCCATCGTACATACTGACTTGTCCCCCTTACTCTTTCTTCCAATCAATGGTACATACTGACTTGTCCCCCTTACTCTTTCTTCCAATCAATCGTACATACTGACCTGTCCCCCCTCACTCTTTCTTGCAATCCATCGTACATACTGACTTGTCCCCCCTTACTCTTTCTTCCAATCAATCATACATACTGACTTGTCCCCCCCTTACTCTTTCTTCCAATCAATCGTACATACTGACTTGTCCCCCCCCTTAATCTTTCTTCCAATCAATGGTACATACCCACTTGTCCCCCTTACTCTTTCTTCCAATTCAATGGTACATACTGACTTGTCCCCCCTTACTCTTTCTTCCAATCAATCATACATACTGACTTGTCCCCCCCTTACTCTTTCTTCCAATAAATCATACATACCCACTTGTCCCCTATCTTTCTTCCAATCAATCATACATACTCACTTGTCCCCCCTTACTCTTTCTTCCAATCAATGGTACATACTGACTTGTCCCCCCCTTACTCTTTCTTCCAATCAATGGTACATACTGACTTGTCCCCCCTTACTCTTTCTTCCAATAAATCATACATACTGACTTGTCCCCCCTTACTCTTTCTTCCAATCAATCATACATACCCACTTGTCCCCCCTTACTCTTTCTTCCAATCAATCATACATACTGACTTGTCCCCCCTTACTCTTTCTTCCAATCAATCATACATACTGACTTGTCCCCCCTTACTCTTTCTTCCAATCAATCATACATACCCACTTGTCCCCCCTTACTCTTTCTTCCAATCAATCATACATACCCACTTGTCCCCCCTTACTCTTTCTTCCAATCAATCATACATACCCACTTGTCCCCCCTTACTCTTTCTTCCAATCAATGGTACATACTGACTTGTCCCCCCTTACTCTTTCTTCCAATCAATTGTACATACTGACTTGTCCCCCCTTACTCTACTGACTTGTCCCCCCTTACACCTTCCTCTGACCAATCATACAGACCGATTTGAACCTCCTTACACTTTCTTTCAAAACATCGTACAGACTGACTTGTCCAACCGTACTCTCCCGACTTGTCCCATTTTATCTCAGACTTATCCCCCCTGACTCTACAGACTTGTCCCCTCTGACTCTACAGACTTGTCCCCCCTTACTCTACAGAACTGTCTCCCCTTGAGTCTACAGACTTCCCCCCCTTACTCTACAGACTTGTCACCCCCACCCCCCCACCCCCCCGACTCTGCTGACTTATCCCCCCTGACTCTGCTGACTTATCCCCCCCCCCCAACTCTACAGACTTGTCCCCCCTGACTCTACAGACTTGACCCCCCTGACTCTACAGACTTGTCCCCCCTGACTCTACAGACTTGTCCCCCCTGACTCTACAGACTTGTCCCCCCTGACTCCACAGATTTGTCCCCCCCTTACTCTACAGATTTGTCCCCCCTTGACTCTACAGACTTATCCCCCCTGATTCTACAGACTTGTCCCCCCCTGACTCTACAGACTTGTCCCCCCTGACTCTAGACTTCAGACTTGTCCCCCCTTGACTCTACATACTCCCCCCCCCACCACCTCCCCCAACTCTGCTGACTTGTCCCCCCTTACTCTTTCTTCCTCTGCTGGGCCTGTAGCTGCTGGAGGTGAGTGCGGAAGCAGCTCTCGGCCTCGGCAGAGTTGAGCAGGTCCAGGGGGATGCGCTTCTCGTCCTTGTTGTCCAGGAAGTCCTCCGTCTGCTTCCAGCTCTCCCCGGCCGGGCACACCTCCACAAAGTGGTTCGGGAAGTCCGGGTGGGTCTGCATGCACCGCTGGATTGTCTGCCAACCCCTGCGACAGCGACAGCGACAAACGCAACACAGTTACATCAGCTCATTACAATGTAACTTGACTTCCGCTTGTACATGAATGCTTTGATTATTCAGCATTGTGTTCTCCCTTGCCCATCCCCCAAACCACAATGCAATTTATGTATTCACACACACCCTTTTTCTCTCGCCCCTATATGTACTGCCATCTTTACTAAGAATGTTTTCTATAAAATAAAATAAAGTGTTCTAACACACACACACACAAACACACACACACACACGCATACAAAAAGCACCCACCACTTCATGCACACACACACACACACACACACACACACACACACACAAAATGGCACTATGCAAAAAAAAACAAAAAAAAACATACAACTGTCATCAACTCCACAGATCAAACAACCACCTTCAATGAAAAGACACAAAACAAGGAACCCACAACACATTTTTTCAAGATAAAACAACCCACAAACAAAACATCAAAGAAGCAGCAAGCAAAACAACCATACTTTTTGAACCCACTACCCATTTTTCAAGATAAACAGAAAACACACAAAAAAAAAACATCAAAGAAGCAAAAACAAGCAAAAACCAGCCTACTTTTCAGAGACAGTGTCCACCGTGGGCAGGTAGTGCTTCAGCAGGCGAGGCAGCTGCTGCAGGTAGTGGTGCTCTCGGAGACGGACCTGCTCCTCACGCAAATGCCTGATGTGCCTGCGGAACTCGTTGCGGGCCTGCTCCGTGCCGAACAGGTCCAGGTAGTGCGTGAAGTCCTGCTCCGCCTGCAGGCGGCGCCGCGCACTGTTCCATACCGTGCGGGGGTCGTTGATGCTGCTCCTCAGCAGGTGGCGGTACGCCTCCGTTGCCACCTGAACACGTCAGTTAAAAAAAAAAAGGTTTAAGGTCCCGTAACTGTTAATTGTCCAGCCGACCGCACAGGGCCATATCAGGACTGTCAAACCATACAAATGCCAACCACGTCAACACAAAACTAGCACATTCACACAAAAAAACAACATATAAGATACAGCCAAATCACAGTTCATGACACAATTATCCTAACCATTTAGCTCCTTATGTCAAATAAGATTAGGCCATGCTACGGACGCCCACCATTCCGCTTAATTTATCATCGCCAGGTATCAAAAAATCATTACAAAAAGGAAAAAAAAAATATTTCAAAGCCAAACAAAAAATTCATAAAAATGCCATATTGGCAAATAACACTGCAGAATGAACAGCTAGTAGCCCATCCCAGTGTTTACAATTTCACTACCTAATCACCAGAGCAAAACAGCACAGTTAGTACATCATAGACTGCAGAAAAGAGAAAAAAGTGTCAAGGCTTGCTTGGGAAAAAAAGGGGGGGAATTGACTAGGAAGACAGAGAAGGGAGACAACAGTGAAGGAAGATTTTCCAAAAGGCGGGGATGCTATTTATACTAAAAGACCCCCGGCATCCCCACCAAGATTAAGGTCCATACCCTTTTACAGCCATCATATCCACTCTCACCCCACCCTCCCATCCCCACCCCGACGTCACTCCACCCTCCCATCCCCACCCCGACGTCACCCCACCCCCCCATTCCCCCACCCCCGACGTCACCCCACCCCCCCATTCCCCCCCCCCCGACGTCACTCCACCCTCCCATCCCCACCCCGACGTCACCCCACCCTCCAATCCCCACCCCGACGTCACTCCACCCTCCCATCCCCACCCTGACGTCACCCCACCCTCCCATCCCCACCCTGACGTCACCCCACCCTCCCATCCCCCCATCCCCACCCCGATGTCACCCCACCCTCCCATCCCCACCCCGACATCATCCCACCCTCCCATCCCCACCCCGACGTCACCCCACCCTCCCACCCTCCCATCCCCACCCCGATGTCACCCCACCCTCCCATCCCCACCCCGACATCATCCCACCCTC
This sequence comes from Babylonia areolata, assembly GCF_041734735.1. Taxonomy (NCBI): domain Eukaryota; kingdom Metazoa; phylum Mollusca; class Gastropoda; order Neogastropoda; family Buccinidae; genus Babylonia; species Babylonia areolata. The sequence continues at coordinate 37,952,405 of NC_134902.1, forward strand.
CCATCCCCACCCCGACGTCACCCCACCCTCCCATCCCCACCCCGACGTCACTCCACCCTCCCATCCCCATCCCGACGTCACCCCACCCTCCCATCCCCACCCCGACGTCACCCTATCCTCCCGACGTCACCCCACCCTCCCATCCCCACCCTGACGTCACCCCACCCTCCCGACGTCACCCCACCCTCCCATCCCTACCCCGACGTCACCCCACCCTCCAATCCCCACCCCAACGTCACTCCACCCACCCGTCCCCACCCCAACGTCACTCCACCCACCCATCCCCACCCCGACGTCACCCCACCAATCCCCACCCTGACGTCACCCCACCCTCCCATCCCCACGCCAACGTCACCCCACCCTCCCATCCCCACCCCGACGTCACCCCACCCTCCCATCCCCACCCCGACGTCACCCCACCCACCCGTCCCCACCCCGATGTCACTCCACCCACCCATCCCCACCCCGACGTCACCCCACCCTCCAATCCCCACCCCGACGTCACCCCACCCTCCCATCCCCACGCCAACGTCACCCCACCCTCCCATCCCCACCCCAACGTCACCCCACCCTCCCATCCCCACCCCGACGTCACCCCACCCTCCCATCCCCACGCCGACGTCACCCCACCCTCCCATACCCACCCCTACCCTCAAACCCCCACACCCCAGCAGCCCCGACTCACCTGACATATCTCGCGTCGCTGTTTGGCGGCGTCCAGGTAGGGGAGGATCTTGAAGCGGGGCTTGCTGCGGTCAATGAGGTGGGCCAGCAGCATGAAGGCCACTTCGATGTTGACGTTGTCGTGCGCCGACGTCTCCACCCACTGCACCGTGCCCTTGAACTCCCGCCGACCCAGCAGCCGCTCCAGGTCACGCACGATCTGCTCGTCGGCCTCGTCCTGCTTGGTGGACACCACCACCACCGGCTTCTTCGTCTTCATGGCCGCCGACAGCAGGGACGACACAAACTCCAGCTGCTTCTCCGTCGACCGCTGGGGGACCTGGTGCGCACAGAAACACATACACACACACGCACACACACACACACACACACACACACAGATGTGTTTTGTCATGTTCAAGGAGGTCTGTGTACTGGATATTCACTCCTAACACTCCACACACACACACACACACACACACTTACATACATGCACACAGGCGGGTAGTCCTGTTCAAGGTCCGTGTACTTACTATATATTCCTAACACTCCACACACACACACACAGACACACACACGCACACATACAAACTGGTGTGAGTCCTGTACAAGGAGGTCTGTGTACTGACTATAAATTCCTAAAACACCACACACACACTCTCTCTCTCTCACTCACACACACACAACACACACACACACTGGTGTGTAGTCCTGTTCAAGGAGGTCTGTGTACTGACTATACACTCCTTCATGAGCATCCCTCCACCCCACCACCACCCTCCCCCCATCCCCCAGCTGGATGACAATGATGGTCATCATCGATCTCGATGGACACACACCATACACTCCTAACATTCCACACATACATACACACACACATGCACACACACACTGGTGTGTAGTTCTGTTCAAAGAGGTCTATGTACTGACTATACATTCTTAACACTCCACACACACACACCCACAACACACACACACACTAGTGTGCAGTGCTGTAGTCCTTCACAAGATCTATGTACTGACTACACTCCAAACACACACACAACACACATTCCAAACACTCACACAACAAACACACAAACACACACACCCACAACACACGCACACTGGTGTGTAGTCCTGTAGTCCTTCACAAGGAGATCTGTGTACTGACTACTCCACACACACACACAACAAACACACAAACACACACACCTGCCACACACACACACACACTGGTGTGTAGTCCTGTAGTCCTTTACAAGATCTATGTACTGACTACTCCACACACACACACAACACACACTCCAAACACACACACGCACACATTGGTGTGTAGTCCTGTAGTCCTTTACAAGGAGATCTATGTACTGACTACTCCACACACACACACAACACACACTCCAAACACACACACACAGCAAACACACATACCCACCACACACGCACACATTGGTGTGTAGTCCTGTAGTCCTTTACAAAGAGATCTGTGTACTGACTACTCCACACACACAAACACACACACCCACAACACACGCACACTGGTGTGTAGTCCTGTAGTCCTTCACAAGGAGATCTGTGTACTGACTACTCCACACACACACACAACAAACACACAAACACACACACATGCCACACACACACACACACTGGTGTGTAGTCCTGTAGTCCTTTACAAGGAGATCTATGTACTGACTACTCCACACACACACACAACACACACTCCAAACACACACACACAACAAACACATACCCGCCACACACGCACACATTGGTGTGTAGTCCTGTAGTCCTTTACAAAGAGATCTGTGTACTGACTATACTCCACACACACACAACACACACCCCACACAACAAACACAAATACACACACATCCACTACACACACACACTGGTGTGTAGTCCTTTACAAGATCTGTGTACTGACTATACTCCACACACACACACAACAAACACACACACATGCCACACACACACACACTGGTGTGTAGTCCTGTAGTCCTTTACAAGGAGATCTGTGTACGGACTAGCTGTGCTTGTGATATAGTGGTCCTGACGGCAGTCAGTCTGATAGGGATGTGGTTGTCTTTTGACATGGTTATGGTTCACTTAATGCTGCGGGATGTGGTAGTCTTTTGACATGGTTATGTTCACTTAATACTGCCATTTAAAGTTTTCAATTACTAACAGCAGGTAAAAAACCAAACTGAAAAAAAATAATAGTAAAAAGCAGGCCATGAACTCCATCTACTTCTCCAAGGACATCAAGGGCACATGTCACACAGACACACATGGATACGTCTTCCTGTACAAAGAGGTATGTACCAACCATAACATTCCAAACACTCCATGGTAAATGATTGACATAAAATAAGAAAATGAAATATGAACAAGACACATCAAATGATCAACATGAAACAAGAAAATGAAACAAGAATAAGACAGTATCTGAACACTTTCAGGACATGGAAGATCTGATTTATTACCTGGCTGACGTCAAAGCAGCAGAGGAAGCCATCGACAGCCATGCGTCCCTCAGGCATCAGCTTCTGTTCATAGGAACTGTCCGTCTCCATTCCTGTGAATACACACACACACACCGCACACTGTGTTATCACATTCACTCTGCAGTCCTGCCTGCACACTTATCTCTAAAATCAACTTCACACACACACACCGCGCACTGTGTTATCACATTCACTCTGCAGTCCTGCCTGCACACTTATCTCTAAAATCAACTTCACACACACACACCGCACACTGTGTTTTCACATTCACTCTGCAGTCCTGCCTGCACACTTATCTCTAAAATCAACTTCACACACACACACCGCACACTGTGTTATCACATTCACTCTGCAGTCCTGCCTGCACACTTATCTCTAAAATCAACTTCTGTTCTAGGAAGCAATCTTTCTTCTTGTGCACGTCGCACGGTTTACTCTCACATGAACTTCCAGCTCCCTTTTTTATCTTTTTTTTTTTTCTTTTTTTACACATAATTTTTTCTCTCACTTGAAGTTCACTTCACAGGAACAATCCATTTGTATTTCTGGCACACACCACAATCTGGTCTCTCATATCAGCTTCTTTGTCTGCTGCACAAGCTTGTGCACACACACACTCACTCTCATGACTGTTGAATGTTGAATGACTACCCTATCCGTCCTAACGATCAAGAGGATGAAAGATATGTATGTGTTTCAGAAGCCATAAATATGACCTGATCAGACCAGAGAAGATGAAAAACACACCACACTACACTGAGTGATCCCAGTTTATGAAGTTGATAAAATGGAAAAAATGCAGGGACAATAAAAAAAAAATTGCATGTTTTTTCCACAAACCTTTTGACATCAGGAACTCACTGATGGTTTGAATAAAACTTAAAAGAATGTGCAAAAAAGATGAATGTCACCTTGTGAAAAGTGATTACAGGTTGACTGTAAAATTTTTAAAAATTAAAATACTAATATAGATTCTTGAGTTATTTGCCATAAATTCATACACAGTACATAGTTATGAAAAATTTATGTTTGTTGAGAAAATGACATTTGTTCCCCAAATGAATCATGGGCATGTGGCCTGATTCATTAAATTAATCTTTTAGTTGTCAAATCTCTCTCTTTTTCTAACCAGATATCTTCTGCATTGGCCTGTACGTCAACCTCCCCCACTCTTTCTCATAACATAACTTTTCACACACACACACAGCTACCTGCCTATAGATATCTTCCATCAACTTCCATTCACACAAACACTCCGTCAAAAATACAAGTTTCCCATAAGTGCACATGTTGACTTTGGACACTGGAAAAATATCAACCCTTAACCCACCAGGCACTGATACCGGGATCGAACCCAGGAGCCACAGCGTGAACGTCTGATGCTTTCCACACATGGCTATTGCACCAGTCAGTGAAGTGGATGACAGTAAACTGTGTGGTCACAGTGTTTCGTTTAACCCAGAGCTCAGTCAACTGTGAATGAGAAGTAATGAGGGAACAACAAAAAAAACACCAACAAAAATATATTTCACTTATTTTCAGTCACAGACGGAGACTGAGCCTGGGACAATGATCTCTACCACTGTTGTAGGTCAGTTCTGATACAGAAAGACAACACGTACCCAGCTGATCCTTGCAGATGTACATGAGTTTCTCTGCGGACTGCACACGCACGGCGGTGCATCGCTTGATGTAGGGCTCTGTGCGGCCAGTCTTGAAGGGCTGGAAGGACACGTCATCGATGAACTCTGTCTGCTCCAGAATGTGGAATGTGTAGTTGTTGCCGTCATCCGTCTTCGTCACGTCCCCCCAGTACAGGAAGTGATCGTTGTTGATGACACGGCCCGCAAAGTCACTCTGGCTCAGCACGGAAATGTGTTCACTGTGGTATTTGTCTGCCACCTGAAAACAAAGAAATGTGTTCACTGTGGTATTTGTCTGCCACCTGAAAACAAAGAAATGTGTTCACTGTGGTATTTGTCTGCCACCTGAAAACAAAGAAATGTGTTCACTGTGGTATTTGTCTGCCACCTGAAAACACAGAAATGTGTTCACTGTGGTATTTGTCTGCCACCTGAAAACACAGAAATGTGTTCACTGTGGTATTTGTCTGCCACCTGAAAACACAGAAATGTGTTCACTGTGGTATTTGTCTGCCACCTGAAAACACAGAAATGTGTTCACTGTGGTATTTGTCTGCCACCTGAAAACACAGAAATGTGTTCACTGTGGTATTTGTCTGCCACCTGAAAACAAAGAAATGTGTTCACTGTGGTATTTGTCTGCCACCTGAAAACATAGAAATGTGTTCACTGTGGTATTTGTCTGCCACCTGAAAACACAGAAATGTGTTCACTGTGGTATTTGTCTGCCACCTGAAAACACAGAAATGTGTTCACTGTGGTATTTGTCTGCCACCTGAAAACACAGAAATGTGTTCACTGTGGTATTTGTCTGCCACCTGAAAACACAGAAATGTGTTCACTGTGGTATTTGTCTGCCACCTGAAAACACAGAAATGTGTTCACTGTGGTATTTATCTGCCACCTGAAAACACAGAAATGTGTTCACTGTGGTATTTGTCTGCCACCTGAAAACATAGAAATGTGTTCACTGTGGTATTTGTCTGCCACCTGAAAACAAAGAAATGTGTTCACTGTGGTATTTGTCTGCCACCTGAAAACAAAGAAATGTGTTCACTGTGGTATTTGTCTGCCACCTGAAAACAAAGAAATGTGTTCACTGTGGTATTTGTCTGCCACTTGAAAACAAAGAAATGTGTTCACTGTGGTATTTGTTTGCCACCTGAAAACAAGAAATGTGTTCACTGTGGTATTTGTCTGCCACCTGAAAACAAAGAAATGTGTTCACTGTGGTATTTGTATGCCACCTGAAAACAAAGAAATGTGTTCACTGTGGTATTTGTCTGCAATCTGAAAAGTTCCTACTTACTACTTATGCTCAACACTCTCCTCATCTGACTGCCACCAGATATTTCTAAGTCACCAATAAATACCACATTTTAACCACTACAATATGCTTCGTATTACAGGAGGCAACTCCTGCTCTGTCTGTATCCCCTAGGGTTGGGGCAAGGGACAAAATATCCATCAGCAATACTGACATAACGCAGTTCATTATCGTTAAAGACATGCCTGTATACGTGCCTGCATACATACACACACACTCACACAAACACATGCATGTACACACACACAAAGAGTCCAACTGTCTGTAGAATAATGAAGGGGTATAAAAATCACCATTGCCCGATATATCTTCACAAAACCAGGTAACACCTGCTGAAAAAGCCAAATTACAAGTCATTTATATTAACAGGCTCCGCTTCTTAACAAAGCCAAATTACCAGTCATCTATTATAATAAGCATGACTGGTTAATAAGGCCTAATTCCCAAAATCATTTACAACAGGTATCACTAGTAAATAAGGCCTAATGCCCAAAGTCATTTATAACAGGTACCACTGGTTAATAAGGCCTAATCATGCCCAAAGTCATTTTCAACAGGTATCATGGTTAATAAGGCCTGTCAAAGTCCCCTTCCGGAGGAGAAACACCTGCTCACCTGATGAACAAAGCGGTTGCACAGACAGGATTTGCCCACACCATACTGGCCCTTTTCTCGTTCCGTGCCCGACAATCCAATGACACAGATGTTGAACACACGTCCCTCCCCCTTCTTGGCCATTCTCCCTCAGTCTGTCCTCACCTGGAATGACACACCTGACTTTCACCTGTTCACACTCTAAGTCACACCCTTACTGATTTATCCTTTCCAAACATACAATCAAAACCATTCCATTTCATATGCATACACCCCCCCCCACCCTCCGCCCCACCATCCCCCTACCACTGCCCCCCCCCTCCACCCCCACCCCCCAAACCTTGATACGCACAAGCATGTACACATTACACAAACTAATATACTATTTCAAACACATACTGACATACATTCACACACTGATGGTCACATACACAAAACACCTGAAATCAAGACACATTTGCGATACAGTTATCGTGTATCTCACATTCTGAAACACAATTTACCAAAAATGTAACATGTAAATTCCTATACAAAATCTACCTTCTCAGTCAGTTTCACATAAAAACTGGTAGTATGTCAAATTGTAACATCTCCCCACTAGGGCAACACTATGAAGTCAACAGCCGAGTAAACAAAAAGTCAATTAATCTCTAACGTAAAATTAAAATAACTGTCATTCAGGGATCGCGTTAACGCATGTTTTTCGCGTATTTGACGCATTTTGATTTTCGCTGACGCATTTTCACACCGCTCACGCGTAACACTTACGCAAAACAACTTTTACTCCAAGCCGTATCAATTCAACTTTAGGACTGACCTGGCAGCTAGGTTTGCGATACTGAATCAGACGGTACAAGACAAAGTGTCTGTGCATGCGGAGTACTGCGAGATGCCTACCTGACTCTTAACAGCTACAGCCAATTAACAGAGTACGCACGCACACAACACTGCTTAGCTGACGAGTTTTGGAACAGAGTGGCGAGAAAGCCTGCAAAGTCGTCATCATGGATTATGACGCAACATATCCTGATTTTGCTGTGCTGGCGAACATTGCATTGACAGTCCCTGTCAGCTCTGTTCCTTGTGAGAGAGGTTTCAGCTGGCAAAATATGATCAAAACTGCTGACCGATCAAGACTGACAGATGCGCATGTGGACATGCTGTTGCGCATTGCAATGGAAGGTCCAGCATTGAGCCAGTGCAACGAACTGATTGTCAGGGCTTGCGGTGAATTTCAGCGCCGACGTGAGCAGCGAAAATAGGTGAGTAAACCTATGATTTAGTGTCATAGGTCTGACGCAATTCTGACTCTAACTTGCGCGTTTTTTTGCCAACTTTGCGTAAGCTGCACGCGTTTTGAAAAAGTCTAGCGCGATCCCTGTGTCATGTTCACTATAAAATGAAATAAAAAAGTGGTTCAACTCACTTTTAAGTTCCCAGCATCATCAACACTGAATGATCCATTTCTGAAACAAACCAAGCAAAACATCATAATAGCAGTAGCATTTATAAGCATAACTATCACCTAAAGAATTCTATCACCTAAAGAATTCTGACATAATTTTCTATGGTCTCTAAATCAAACATCATTATCACCTACATATGTCTGAAATCCCTTTTTTATGGACTCTAAATTAAACATTTTCAACCAAAAAAACAACAACAAAAAAGAAGCTCTCAAGGTCATGATGGAAGGCGGAAACAGAAAAAGATCTTGACTGCAATAACTCCACACCAAGCCGTTAGCTCTGACTCAAAAGTAAGCTAAAAACAAGGCACATGCGTTTCCTCTGAGTGTGTGAGAGAGAACACGTCCACACCATGAACATGAAATAGGTTCCCCGGGGAAAACATAAGCTTACAACACTGAAAGCCTCAGTGTGTGACACTGGCCTCCACTTCAGTTGTGTTCACTTTTTCCTTGTCACTCGTTTTATACCATTCCTTTTGCCGTAAGACATAACTGCACCGGGAGGTGAAGAAAGGGACATGATTGACTGGGCAACTTTTTTCCAGATACCATCAAGTCATTTCCAATGTGCCCCCACCTCCATCTTCCCCCACCTCCTACAAAGCCTCCTTCCACTAAAAAACTTGTTTTCTTAAATCTTCATTACCATCATCATTATCATGTACACCTTAAAGTAAAAAGGCAATAAAACGGTTGACCTATTTTTCTCTCTGGCTAAAATTGACAACATTCTAATAATCACCAAAAACTGAACCCATTAAATTATGGTCTTCTAGAACACCACTGCTGTGCCAGAATTCAAAAGGAAATGGTTCACATACACCAGTATCTTAGAAACTCAAACTTTAACAGTTATAGGAAAGGACAGCAATACTGTAGAAGGGTTCGGATTGAGCATCTTCTTTATTGGAGATTATGATGATATTCTGTTCGCAATTATGAAGGAATCTTACATGAAAATCCAGCACATTCTTTGAAGGGATAACCAGGTTTTTTTTTATGTTGTTTTTATAAATGAATTCATCTTCAATAATAACTGATTATTTTGAATAAGTCTGCAACCTTTGAGGTCTTTTTTTCTTGTTTTTTTTTTCTTTTGTGTGTGTGTGTGTTGTTGTTGCTGTTGTTGTTGTTGTTGTTTTGTGTGTGTGTGTGTGAGTGTGAAAGAGAGAGAAACAGTGAGAGACAGAGAGAGAGTGTGTGTGTGTTTATGTTTCTTTTATTTACTCTTTTTTTTTATTTCATCTGTTTTTACTGTTGTCAGTTGTATTTTTTTTGTTTTTGCGAGTGCTTATATAATTGTTTTGTTTTTTTCCGTGCGAGTGCTTATATGATTGTTTTGTTTTTTCTGTACTCTTACGATACATGTATGTAAGAATGTGGTATGTCCATATATCTGTAGGCTTGTTGGTATGTTTACAGCCATGCATACATGTATATACATTATATGTATATTTATTAGAAATGTGTGTGTGCGCTCAAGTATATAATTTTTGTAAATGGCCATATGTTTGTACTTTTCAAATATGGACATTCATCTTTTTATATATTATTTCTCAAACTGAAATCTTAAAAATAATTTTAAAAACTATCATAATTGTAACTGCACAAATAATGTTATAAAACACACACACAGACGCACACAGAGAAACAAACACCCCCACCCCCTCACCCCCACACCACCCCTCAGTATTCATAATTTACTTTGATCAACATTAAAGATGACTTTTCACTGAAATTAGCAAAGTGGCTTAGAAATCAGCAGCCCTAATTTTTTTTTTACTTTTTAAGCCTTTTCAAGATACAAGTATTCTAATGTTAAATTCCAGATTATTGATCAAAGAAGATCAGGTGATATCGATTTGATGAAGCTGAAACAAAAATGATGAATAATCAACAGTGGGAGAGAGTGATTGCTTATCACTACTTGCATTTGTAAACCATCCAATTTTGTTTTGTTTTGTTTTTTAAATCAATATATTATGTGGTTTCACCAGTATCTCAGACAGGAAATTAATGAGACAGATCAACTTGTTTATTTAATGCATTTTCTTTACAGATGATCACAACCAACCATCCAATACATACATACATACATATATATATATATATATATATACATATATATATATATATATATTATATGCTTCTGATATAATACTTTCTATCTTTACTGAAAATTTACATCACTTTTTTTTATATTCACAGTTCTTCCAATTCTATAAGGTTCAGTTTGAAACAGAAATGAATAACCCCAGCACTCACTATCAAAAATGGAGTATCACACAAATACACCAAAATGAAATCTGAAGTAAAAACCAAAGCACATACATGCTTATGCCAGACATGTTTTCAAAAAGCTGCTTCAGAAATAACATTTGATCACAATTTTTTTTTTTTTTTTTTAACTACAGAAAACAAGAAATGATACACAAGGAACATATTTTCAATTTCCATCATTTTGTTTTAGATCTTTGAAATGTGTAGTATTGTGCTGTATTGAATTGTACTATAGTGTACTGTAATGTACTTTTTTTTTCTATTCTACTGAAATACTTTTTGTCACAACAGATTGCTCTGTGAAACTGGGGCTCCTCTCCCCCAGGAAGAGCAAATCACCACAGCACAGCACCATCTTTATTTTCCATTTTCTGTCTGCAGGTTGACTTGATTTATTTCCAAAGTGGATTGTCCTACAAAACTCTGCCAGGGACAACCCCTTTGTTGCTGTGGGTTCTTTTAGGTGCGCAAAGTGCATGCTGCACACAGGGTCTTGGTTAACCAAATCATCTCGTCTGAATGACTAGCACCCAGACCACCACTCAAGGATCAGTGAAGTGGGGAAGGGGAGTAAAAATTCTGATTATGTAAATGGGACTCAAACCCATGCACAGTTGCTTCCTTGTGGGATGGGTTATCACTAAGTCACCACTCCACTCCACGAACCCTTTCAGGACTGCAAAGACTGCAGTCAGCACAACCTTCCCTGTCTGGAGAGGTTTTACCTCTAAAGCAGTAATTTCTTGATGATTTTTTCCAAATACTCAAAACTGACAGTTTGCAAAGTTCAATCATATATTTGATGTAATGCCCACCTATCAATGTTTACAATGATCATTTAAAATATCAGGAGCAAAAGCAGAGCATACATCCTAGTACAATCAGTTCAATACTGATCGAGAAACAAAACATGACTTTCCAGCTATTGTCAAAAACAAAACTTGCCACACAAGAAAAAAGTGCTGAAAATGATCAATCTGCACAAACACTTCCATCAGCAAGTCATCCAGACGTTTTGATTGTCAAGAGTTATGTCCCTTCCCATGCTGAGCTGTTTTGTGCACAGTATTGTATGTCCCTGTTGGTGGCAGGAAAGCTAAATGAAGCTTGTTCTACCTCACATAGATCTCTTGTGAGAAGAGTGCATACTGTTGGACATGTGGCAAAAGGTGGTATGTGGTTTTGGCTGACGACAAATGCTGATGATTGTTAAATTTCAGCCTTTCATATTGGTGTTGTCCAGGATGTTTTGAGAACGTTTCTGACCTGGGTTTGGGTTTTGTGTGTATGTATGTTCCAGGTGTTTTGCTTAGGACCTTGTACCAACTGCCTTGCAGGAAATGTGTGTTGCTTAATGTAGGGCAAACTACTAAATTCTGGGCTGTGTGCTGCTTATTCTAATGTAAGGTTATAGTAAACTCTTTATAAAAACCACTCCATGTGGCTCTGTCACTGGAATGAGGAGAGAGTGTGCATCATCCCTTCTGTTCTTCTTACCTGTGATCCTCCATACTTCTCTACCCTTCTGCCCTCTCCCCTGATTCCCTCCCTCCCACACACACACACCCTCATATCCCCCCCCCCCCCCCCCCCCCCCCCCCCCCCCTCTTTTTTACATTATATTTTATGCGCAAACTACGAGCACTATATTCTACAGTATTTCAAGCTGCATCCACACATTTCAAGTTGGAGGAAAAAATGGTTGATTCCAGTTTATTTCCTATGCTTTTCCCCATCAGCACAGCAGTAAAGCCTGCTAAGGCTGTACTAAACTCCCTTGGATTGAATGGGTTAAGCAATGTCACAATCTATGAACTTTATCATATGTGGATGTGAATTTGTCTATAATATAGACAATACTGAATATATGCAGAAATACAGACATAATGGTGTTATCATGTAGGTTTGGTTAGTTACAAAGTTTGTAGATTGTTACTGACATTAAATTAATTAAACAAAGAAAACATGGGGTCTAATACAGTACACTGGTATTAGTGGTAACACATTGACACTGATACTGTTTACTGTCACACTCTTTCAATCAATGTCATTTCATAGCTCATGTGCTGATGAGACAAACATAGGGATACATACAGACTGAAAGACATACAGGTAGCAGAATTAGACTGTGTTAAGGAGAAAAAGGTCGTACAGAAATAAACATGAACACAATATAAGAGAAAAGCATATATTACAAAAATAAACAACAACCCTGTGAGAACGAAATCTAAAAACTGTGGGATCAGTGAATGAGAATGTCAACATAAAATATATAATAAAAAATTTTTTTAAAAACACAACCAACCAACCAACCCAGCCAAAGCAAACATACTGAAAACTTTATTTCTCATTTGAGCATTCAGAGGAAGTGTTCTGTGTTTTTATGAGGACAGCATTGAGTTTTTCAACAGCAGACTGATAGAAAGTCAACTAACTCGTCATTCTGGCACTCAAGTCTGCACTCTCTCTCAAATCTTGTTCAATCTGTTATCTTTTTTTTCTCTCAACATCTTCAGCTATGTTAGCACATGTGTATCACATCATTTTGTGCACAACTGTCAATCAAACTTTATTATAACTAAAAACAATCTTTTAGTTTGTGCGTCTTCTTAAATTGTGTATGTGGTGTGCATTGTAATTTGTATGTATGCACAGACAAATAAACCACAAGCATGTGTCTGCAACTGTTTATCACTTTTAAAATACATTATCTTGTGTCATGTATTGTTGTAACTATCATCAGTGCTTTAAATTATCATTATAAAAGGTTTGACTGCATCCTTTTAAAAACTGAAATTGATGACAATCTGTCCCATGAGAAGAAGTTATAATTTGTTAAATCACACATATACCAACCTACATGTGGTCTTAATTTAAAAACTAAAAGGCATGCACCTCATAATAAATCAATGGCATGATTGATGACATAAATTAATGATAAATCTTTCTTCAATCAAACTTCAACACGATTGAAATTTGGTTGGTTGGGTAAACATATCCAATCTAAACAAATAAATAAATTAGGCAAACAGGAAATGAGGGAAGGGATTAAGTACTGACCTAATATTGAAACTGTATTTCAAACAAAACGAACTTCTCTCGTTCACTGTCCAGCACACTAATAATTTCATCCCGACACGAAGTTTGTCATCAATGCCAGTGCCATGCTGAGCTGTCTCACACAGCAGTTAATAAATCACGGACACAACATGCGACTGCACCTGCACGGGCCCATGTAACACAGTATGAATCACGTCCAAAGTGAGTAACACGTAACCCCATGCAATCATCTGTTTACATCTGAGTGGTTCCGTGGGATGGCAACTGTTGAACACCACTCCTCTCAGGACTGCTGCGAACTCAACTGATGCTTTCGTCGGAACCTCATCCTCATGATGTCTGCTGCCAAGGGGCACGTCAACCCGCTTCACCTACCCGTGTCAGTTTGTCTGACGTCCCTGACTCATCAACCGTTACACTACAAATGTAACTATAGCAAAACTAGCAGTCTGGGAGGAAAGTAACAATTGATCCATTATTCTGAACACGACCCTGACCACAACTAATTCTGATGCTGAGCAATGAGTTTGGTCAAGATATTCGACTCTCCCCTCTGCTTGTTTGTGACGCACATTATCAAAACGATCCGCTTGGTAATCATTTTCATTTCTAAACAGTTAGATTTACGGTTCGTCACAAAAATTCACACAACTGTCAGGAAGAGAATGAAGTCAAAGAATAACTTACTGCAGTGTGAGTGTTAAGGAATCGCCATGTTAGTCTGTGCAGTCTGCCACTCAGCTTGCATTCTAAATTAGGAACTGAAAGACGGATACGTAAAGTGGGCGCGTTAGTTTCGCATTCACTTCTCTCAGCCCATGAGAAGTCCAAGTTCTGAGGCCACTTGTCTTGAGTTCCAAAGTCCAGAAGAAAGGGCAGGAGGTGGTTGTGGGCTGTAAAGGGTATATATAAAGTTTATGTGTAGACATGTATGTCTCTACAATAAAATGGACATACAGAAATTATGTCATTGTGATAAACGTTTGTCATGCGACTTGGACCTAGAACCGATTCATTATCTGAAAGAGATTGTTGAACTGAAAATAACGACAACGAAAAATAAGATGAAATAATTGAAGACAGCGAAAGAATGAACGAAAAAGGGTTTTACAGGAAACGTGGATGTGATGGAAGGGTGGGTATGACGGGGTTCCGAGCAGGTTTCGGGGTGCGGATTTATCAGCGAATGACTGACAGCCGACTGGAGTCAAACTTCCACCACACAAACTTTCTCTCTGTCTCTCTCTCTAGCAACAATACAATAACCCCTGCTCATATCGAAATAATCAAGAATCACATGCTGAGTTCATCATTGTTCAGTGTGTGTGTGTGTGTTCTGAGTTCAACTCAGGGGTTATTGTATTGTTGCTTGAGAGACAGAGAGAGAAAGAGACATAGAGAACATGAATTCAGCATGTGAATTTTGTTTGATGAGTGGGGACCACGAAGATGAAGTTCATCTTCATTCAGTGTGTGTGTGCGCGTGTGTGTGTGCTGACAACAATGCAGTGGTCCCCACTCATCAAACAAACAAAATTCACATGCTGAATTCATGTTCTCAATGTCTCCATCTTTCTCTCTCTCTCTCTCTCTCTCTCTCTCTCAAGCAACAATACAATTACCCCTGCTCATATCAAAATAATCGAGAGTCACGTGCTGAGTTCATCTTCTTTGCTCAGCGTGTGTGTGTATACAGGCGCGCACGCACACAAATGTTGAGTTCATCTTCCTCTTCAGTCACTGTGTGTGTGTGTGCATCAGTGTGTGTGTGCTGACAAGAAGGCAATGGTCTCTGCTCATATCGAAATAAACGAGAATCATGTGCTGAGTTCATATTCTTCCTTCACTGTGTGTGTGTGTACATGCACGTTGAGTTAGTGAGCATGTGTGTTGTGTGTGTGCTAACAGTGCAATGGTCTCTACTCAAATCAAACACAATTCATGCGCTGAATTCATGTTTTCTTTCTCTTTCATATTCTTCCTTCACTGTGTGTGTACATGCACATTGAGTGAGTGAGTGTATGTGTTGTGTGTGTGCTAACAGTGCAATGGTCTCTACTCAAATCAAACACAATTCATGCGCTGAATTCATGTTTTCTTTCTCTCTCTCTCTCTCTCTCAAGGAACAATGCATTAACCCCTATTCATGTCGATTTGAACGAGAATCACGTGCCGAGTATCTTTTTTAATCTGTGTGGGTGTGTGTGTGTGTGTGTACTGACAACTACACATTGATCCCAGCACATATAGAAATAAACAAATTACTTGCTGAATTCCTCTGCAGGTGTGTGTGTGTGTGCTGTCAACAATGCAATGGTCCCCTCCCTTTCCCAGGCCCTCATCTCCTCTAAACCCTTTCAATGCGTAGCCCCTCCTCAAACAGAAAAAGCCAGAATCACGTGCCGAGTTCGTCTTCTGAATATCTATGTGTTTGTGTGTGTGTGTGAGAGAGAGAGAGAGTCCCTTTCACTCATGACTGTGCAAACACGTGGACGCGCACACACACATACAAAGACAAACACACACACACACATTTGCAAAGAGGGCAGAAAGCAGCTGGAGCGACGGTGCAGTGCAGAAATACAGTTACAATGCTGCATGTATGTAATGCGAATGAATCTTTCATGCGACAGCAATAGATTCCAGATCAAAACGACATCTCAGTGCAGTCGGTCATGAAGTCTACTGCTGCGTTCTTGTCATTGGCTGACTTGATCTCAGCACAAAAACGTATTTACTTCAGTGCTTCGAAATATTTTTGTTGCGTACGTGCGTGAGTGTGTGTGTGTGCGCCTACGTATGTAAATGTGTATGTGCGTGCATATGTGTGTGTGCAGTCTGTCAGGATCAGTATTTTGATAACTGAGGACATGACTGCAGTCAACCGCCACAGTTTGGAAACGTGTCTGAACGATGCATCTGATAATCACTCTCTACTCAAAGCCTCTATTACAGGGTCTGTACGTATAATTTCATGTCCTTTCAGTCAGTTTACAACTCAACAACTTATCATGGTGGTGGTGGTGGTGGTTCATATTATCTGGGTCTATTGGGTATGTTCTGTATTGAATATTTTTTGCTTCCATTCATGCATGCAAAATGTTCAGACACCAGCTGTTCTGCAATCAGTCCATTGAGTTCCATTCTGTCTTGACCAGTATGCTTGCACATGCAGATCACTGATAAACAGGCCAATGCTTTTTTTCTTCTTCACCACCATCCCCATGAATCAGTTGATGCTGATGACTTTGACACGAACTCACAATCATGTAAATAGTGGTTAATTGAAACTGAAGTTACCCTGAGAACAGGCATGAAAGGTACTGACTTTGAGAAAATGTTTCTATCCCTGATGATCAACTCACACACATGACTACAAGCACAAACAAAATGTACAAATTGATAAACGTGTGAAGCATGCCCACAACACACAAATGCAAAAACATTCCAACTCATTGCCAAGGTGTTTATTTTCAAAGAAGCAGTTCATATTTCTTGAAACACACACATATAAGCAATCCACAGCCTTCCTAGCTGTTAATTCTTACTTTTTTCCATACAGCTCAGAAGAGTGGATGAAAACGCTGAAACAAAATGGTCAGCTAGCATAAGGATCTATAAGCTCTAGGCTTGAACAAATAGCAATAGTTAAGCCTGTGTGGGCACATTTACTTCATTCAGCAAAGAAGACCACTCCTGTTTTGAGGTTTACATTCTTCCTCCCATTGCCTTTCACAACTTCTTGATCTCAGAAAATAATATATTGTCAACATGATTTGAGTATCTTCATAATTCTCTGCATGTACCAGTCCAAATGAACAAAAAAACATCTTGTCAAGGTACAGATAGATATGTGGTTAACAGTTCCTTCTCTAGTCGATGTGAATTTTCTTTTACCGATCCAAAGAAATCAAAACGCATCTTCCAGTGAAAAACTCACGATACTGAAGCACACATATAACTTTGTTTCAAAGCAACACAATCTTACAGAAGCAAAAACCAAATTGCAGCATGATATAAATGGATATCATTGATGCCAACAGGAAACAGAAAAGGAAAACAAACCTGCAGATAAAAATAACCACAAATAACGTAATCCCACAATCTTCAACACATCAGCAGAATCCACTAATCCAAAAGAGAGGGGAAATAAAAGTCATCAGACTCAATAGAAAATCTCAGTAAGCAAAACAAGCTGTCAAAAACCCACCAAAACAATATAAAACAAAAGAGAGACAAGGATAAAGCTTACACATACAAATGCAGAATAATCATAGAACTGATGAAACAAAAACTGTGGCGAATACACATTCATAGCAAAAAAGAGCAAATAAAAACCCCAAACAAAACAAAAAACAACAAAAAAAAGTGAGAAGCAGAGCCTGTGTGAACACATACTGATATGGCAGTAATCTCATTGAACATAACACCCCCACACTCTGTGATTATGGCAGCTCTGTGCTGGGCAGTTATGTAATCATCTGCTGTCCCCCCCCCCCCACCAGTCCCCATCCTGCCATCAATCATAGACTTCCTGTTATGTGGTTGTGGTTTGTTTTGTTGTTTTGTTTTTTTTTGGGGGGGGGGAGGAGGATTTGTGGGCTTTAACTCCTGTGTTCACTTGTGTCTACAGACTTTGTTCCACTGTTTTCACCCTGCCATGTAGGCAGCCATACTCTGTTTTGATGTGTGAGTTTCATGTTCACCCATAGCCCACCAAACACCGACATGAACTGTCGGATCTTTAACATGTGTGTTTGATACTTCGCATGTGCATACATGCAAATTGGGGAAAAGGCACTAGCAAGTCTACACATAAGTTAACCTGGAAGATCAGAAAAAATCTCCATCCCTAACCCACCAATCAAAGATAACAGGACTGAACTCAGGACCCTCAGATTGAATGTCCAATGCTCGAACCATTTGGCTGCTGTGCCGGTCAAACTGGTCTTTGAAGCACACAAACTGACAGTAACCAAATCAACAAGATAATTTTTGTGTCTCCACCGTTCCTGTTCCATGGATTTCCCACTGAAAAAAAGTGGCCTAGGTGGAAGATACAACTGTGAAAAGTGGAATGAAATATAAACAGGTATCTAAGTAGCAAAGTTTGCTTAGAATGAACCTTCTGTTTAGTCAATGAATATTTCATGCATATAAATGAAATGCACCTGACCAAATTTCTCCAGTTGGAGATAATAAAGTTATTCTTATCTTATCTTCTGCAGTCTGCTTGACTGGCATGGCAACACATCAATGAAGTTCTTCAAGAAAAAAAACAATCCAAAAAAACCATCAAAATTCAACTGAATCAAATTCATTAAACCACAGATGACAATGAAATATGCTATGATTATTCAAAAAATATTTTCTCTCACCGGTGGCATTATGTCTGCAGGAGAACAATGCTTATTCCAAAAAAAGTTGATAATTTGTTCTGCAAAAGTATCAAAAACAAAATGTTTTGATCATGAGACAATTTTTTTTAGATCCAGATCCAGACTGACTTGCCGTGTACAGTTGGCCCATACACAATGTCAGTTCAGCAACAACCATCATTCTCTAATCACCACCTCACCAGGATGGGCCGATGCCACAGCAAACGGTGACAGAAGCACTGTGCCTGACGGAAGAGGGGGGTACTTCACCTGAACATCTGTATTCTATGACGCATTGACTGGACAGAGGAATGTACACCTTTATACTGCTCCCACTTTTAAGGAACTTTTTCTTTAGGAGCATCTACTGGCCATTATCCTTGACACAAAAATTACCACTTCCTTGAAATGAACTTGACACATTTAGTATAAATTGACTGCTGGTCACACGGTCAAAGAAGAATCAATGCTTTAAAGCATGGCTGGCAATGCACTTACCTTGTATATTATTCTGTTCTTGGAAACCACATCAAGGAATTCTACACAAGTTCAGACTTTGTATAGAAGCACTGATATTGCAAATTATTTCTATAAAATCAGCTGTGCTCCAATGCCCGTTCAAATCTTCACAGTGACAAAAACAAAACAAAACCTTTCATTAAATTCCAGGTACCATACTGACAATACTGGAACAGCACATGAGAGACCTTCTCAAGCGCCTCCCCAGACCAGAGTTTACAGAACACATGGACACTTGTTTCCAGGCATGGAGCATGACTGGGTGCATTTCCACTACTGCAGCCGTGCCAGATAGGCAGCAAAGCCAGCCTCCTGGTACCGTTTTGCCATGGCAACAGGATCCTCAGCTTTGGTGATGCCCCTTCCCACAATCAGGATGTCCGACCCTCGCTTGGTGATGACCTCATCGGGGGTCAGGTAGCGCTGACCGAGACTGTCCACCCCCTCTTCAAGCTGTACCCCTGGACACAGGACACATGGAGCATGGGGTCAAGGTCAATGAGGATGGGGTCAAAGAGGAAGGGGTCAAGGTCACTCACAAAGCACAGGTCAAGGTCATACACAGAGCATGAGTTTAAGTTCACTC
This sequence comes from Babylonia areolata, assembly GCF_041734735.1. Lineage (NCBI taxonomy): Eukaryota > Metazoa > Mollusca > Gastropoda > Neogastropoda > Buccinidae > Babylonia > Babylonia areolata. The sequence goes on from NC_134902.1 coordinate 37,972,412, forward strand.
TTTCACTGACAATGTGTCTGTGCCAGCAATGTCTGTCAGTGAGGACTTGATGGATGAGGATTGTGTAAATGGGTAATAACAGTGTATGTGGATGAAGGCCATGTTATTAATACTATTATTATCAGTACTGCTAATAGCCCGGCTGAACACAAGCTGATACAAGGACTGTAAACGCTGTCAATATTGATCCCATAGAACCTGGAAAAAAGGACCCTGGAAAGTACAGTCCTATTCAAACCTTGGACATATCTCTGATGATGACCCTTCCAATTTTTTGGCAGGGGATTAGAAAAAGCAACCTCAAAACAAAAAAAAGCTATAAAGAAAACAACAAAATTATATTTAATAACCGGCATACAAAACCAAAAACTGATAACTGGCAACTAAAACATCCTAAGCACACAAAAAAGATTACAATATAGTAACAATGCTCAATTATAAAGTCCAGAAAAAGACAAAAAATGTCATGGTTATGTAGAAAAACAACAACATATTGGTGAATGGACAAGCACGGCAGAAATACGAAAAGAAAAGATGACAAAGAATACAACAAAGCCAGAAACAAACAGAGCGACAGAAAAGGGGAATTTCTAGCACATAATTTCCAGACGGTAAGGAGACTGCTTACAGATGAAAGACCCCTGGCATCCACAATGAAACATATATGGCAGAAAATAAACCTGAGAAAACAAATCTTCTTCTTTCTGTACACCGACTCTTTACAAACAGCAGCTGTGCTGAATTCTGTCACTGGCACGGTTGCATACAGATATGACTACAATTATAACAGATTTTCAGCAGATTTCAATCATTCAGATTCTACTCTGGTTTAAACAAAATGTGTGCCAAGAGCTCTAGAGCAATCTTAACAGGAAATCCATTGGTAGGATAAACACACACCCCACACAAACACCCACCCACCCACCCACACAGTTACAGCCAAAAGACCATATGGAATCACGGTGTTCTACCACAAAAAGGCATGAATCCTACAAACCAGGTCTTATTACCTGGAGTCATATGCAGGAATGTGGGGTCAGAGGTCAGCTTGGACTGACAGATGAAGCCGATGACAAAGTCCTTGTGCTCCTCTGCCATTTTCACCGTGGCTGTTGACACACACCACACACCACTGTGAATCATCATCATCAGCACATTTCATTTCACAGTCATATAAAAATAGTACATTTTATCTCACTATATCTAAATGTATTTACTTATTTTGTTTAATTTGTCTCATCATATTCAATTTTCATTTCAATGTTTTACACCAACCTGATATGATAGGCTCTCAAGGTCAGATCAGTACATTAGGTTTATCTGAAGGTTAGGCATCTGCTGCATTTTTCTCTCTTTCTTCCTCTTCTAAACAGCAGATGTGGTGTAAGTATATGGATCTGCACACACACTGAACTGAAACTGAAAATCATTATCTTATCTCAATCCATAAAAAAATATACACAAGCATTTAACTTTGAACCCTTTCAACACACAGCATAATGTAACAAAATCAAAAACTCCACACAACACCATCCAGTACAAAACACACTGAAATTATAAACACCACACAAAACAGCATTTGCTGATTCCAGATACTGACAAACCATTGCAGACTTTTTCAGCGTTTCTTACCATGACCAATGTTGTCAAGAGGAGAAGAGCTCTTTTATTATATAAAAAAACACAATTCTGTCAACGTTAGCCCATCTAATGGCTCTGACCTTTTCTCCAATCAACAGAGCATTTCTGATTCTGGACACCTTGTGAGTCTAGCTGCAGTCACGACTTCTCTTTTTCTTTTTTATTCCCTGTCGGAGGGCTGAAACTCCCACTTTCACTCCTATCCAGGAGTGGGCTTTTACATGTGTGGCTGTTTTCACACTGACACACTCTGTTCACAGGGATATTGAAGGCTGGGGAACTTCTATTCCCATTAACCACTCAACTCTGACACTGCATGATCTTCAGCAAGTATTTCTGATGTTCTGCACGTGTAAATGCATGATGGGGTTTCAGGCTCCAGCATGTCTGCACAAATGTTGAACCAGGACATCAGAAATGTCTCCACCCCTAATCCACCAGACACATCCAGGATTCGAACTGAGGACTGAACGTTTGGTGCTCTAACTACTCAGCTATCGTGCTGGTCTCTTCTTTTTCTGTGTTTGTGGACTGTTGTTTTGATGCACAGCTCATGAACAGACCAGTTTTCATGTTCCGTTCACACAGTTAAGTTCCAAATCTGAGTGTGGTGCACGCTGACTGTGTTCATGCTTCCATAACTCACCAAACGTGGGCATGGGTCATGGGATCTTTACCCCTACCTGAGCATCAAATAATATGCATTGGTGTGTTCATCTAAGGGGAAAAAAAGAACCGTCTTGTACTGACAGTATCCATCTGCGTGAAGGGATTTATTGCAATAACAATGGAAAAAGACAGTGGAGCAGTGGCTGCTCCTCTTGTATGTATGATAGTCATGTCCAACCATGACCATCACAACAGCAGAGGAGTCAACTACTGTCCCAACCACCTGGGCTAGAATTTGATCATGGTGGAGAGAGTCTTGCCCAAGTTACATTTCCACTATCTTGGCCAAGAAGGTTTTAGGGCAGTTGGCGTTGGGATCATTCCCAAAGGCCAACTAGCCCTCAAGGCTGAAGCACGAAGAGCCAGTACAATCTTGCCTCCTAGTTTGAGAGTTATGGTCCTTCACAAAAGACGAAACTGTAAATGACTTCCCATTGCATTGGAGAAACCACTGATAATACAGCCCTCACTTTGCTGTTGGCCAAACTGTAAGCTAAGTCAATCTGTGATACAAACTGAGTGTTGGCTCCCCTTACCTTTGACGTAATCAGCAGAGGCCAGGCTGCCTGCAGAACTCATCTCAGCAATCAGGAGACATGCTCTTCCTTTGGCTTGCCCCACCTGCACATACACACACACACACACACACATGCACACGCACACATACACAAACACATCACACATACACACACACACACACACACACACACACACACACACACGCCAACACCACCATCATCTCTGAGGAATCACCACATACATTTACCCTTAAACTGGCTGTGTGAAGGCCAGGTGGAAAAGTTGTGTTTACTGTGAGTCATGTTGCACTGAATGTGTGTGACTGTGAGTTTGAATGTGTGTGTGTGTGTGTGCGTGCGTGTGATGGAGAGAGAGAGAGAGAGTGTGTGTGTGTTTGTGTGTGTGAGTAAATGAACTTTTACATAAGAATATCAGTGCAAACAATCCTCTTTTGTTATGTAAACATTTTCAGTGTCTTATACCAAATTTCTTACTGTGGATTGTGATGATGTCTCTTTCATAAATGTGGTATTTTGGGATTCATTTTGTTACTGTAACTGCGGCAGAGGTGACCCAAGACAATTTTCTGGTTTGAAACTGAACAATAAAGACACAATTACCTAAATTCCAGATGTCCTTCAGCATGTGGCCTTAGTGACTGAGACAGTGCTCCCACAGATGTGACCAAACAGTTTTTCTGGACCTCTACCAGAGCAGACTGAAAACTACCCCTACCAAACACAAGACAAACTGAACCAAAAAAAATTGTCTGCTACACTGCTGGTGTCAATGTTCAATTTTCATCACTTTTTTGTTCATTTGTTGTTGTTTTTTTAAATGCTTTAAGCTCTTTGTTGAATGGTACTGGTCAGTGTGTTTTTTTTGTTTTTTTTGTTTTGTTTTGTTTTTTTGTTTCTTTGTTTTGTTTGTTTGGTTTTTTGTTTGTTTATTAATTATCAAATTCTAATACTTTTCCAGACCCTAAAGGGCAGAACATATTTTCCCCCAAGACTATTTTAGCCCTGGAAATAATTCTCTCATTAATTTTTTCCAAGACTTTTCCAGCCCGGGAAACGCTTATCTCAATTTCCTATACTTTTCCAGCCCAGGAAATGATTCTCCCATTTTTCCAAGAATTTCCCAGCCCTGAAAACAGTTCTCCCATTTTTCAAAAACTTCCAGCCCAGGAAACATTTCCCTCATTTTCCCCAAAACTTTTCCAGCCCAGGAAACACTTATTTTTCTGACACTCTTCCAGCCCTAGAAACACTTCTCATTTTTCTGACACTCTTCCAGCCCTAGAAACACTTCTCATTTTTCTGACACTCTTCCAGCCCTGGAAACACTTCTCATTTTTCTGACACTCTTCCAGCCCTAGAAACACTTCTCATTTTTCTGACACTCTTCCAGCCCTAGAAACACTTCTCATTTTTCTGACACTCTTCCAGCCCTAGAAACACTTCTCATTTTTCTGACACTCTTCCAGCCCTGGAAACACTTCTCATTTTTCTGACACTCTTCCAGCCCTGGAAACAATTCTCACATTTTCCAAAGACTTCCAGCCCTGGAAACAGTTCTCCCATTTTCCAAAGACTTCCAGCCCTGGAAACAGTTCTCTCATTTCCCCCAAGACTTTTCCAGCCCAGGAAACGATTCTCTTCATTTTACCAAGACTTTTCCAGCCCTGAAAACGGTTCTCTCAGTTTTCTAAAACTTTTCCAGCCCAGGAAACGATTCTCTCCGTTTTTCCAAGACTTTTCCAACCCTGAAAACGGCTCTCCCATTTTTCTAAAACTTTTCCAGCCTAGGAAACAGTTCTCTGGGCTGGTCCTCTTTTTTCCAAAACCTTTCTAGCCCAGGAAACTGTTCTCTCATTTTCCTGAAGACTTTCCCAAGACTTTTCCCGACTTCCATGTACGAGGCCTGGTGAGAAGAGTGAGCTGACCTGTTTGAGAGCTTGGACAACACCAGGGCCTGGCAGGGTGTGGGCGTTGACGATGTGGGCCCAGTCGCTGATGTGGTACACACCCCGCTCGTACTGCAGGGACACTGTGTGGCCGATGTCTGCAAACTTCCTGCAGGCACCAAGTGCACCCACCCACCCACTGTGTTACCGCTGGCACAATGGTTCACCACGCGTCCTTCTTCTTCATCATCAATGCACACCATCACGATATCCCTCTTTTTTTCCTTTCACATTCACACACTCTCTCTCTCACTTTGTATCTCTCCCTTTGTTGTTCTTATAAGATTTTCAAATCTCAGGCAGACAAAAACACATACCCCACAAACCTCTCCTCCTTTGCTATACTTTACAAAATTTGAAAATTTCTGGTGGACACACACACCCCCGCACACACACACACCCGTGCACACACACACACACACACATGCACACACACACATAAACATGCATAAACACACACACACAAACACGCACACACATCCCACACCTTTCCTATTCCTTGCAGAATTTGTAATTCTCAGGCACACAGACACACATACATAGAAAAGGCACACACACACATTCATACACGCACACGCACACACACAAAACACACACATCCCACACCTTTCCTATTCCTTGCAGAATTTGTGATTCTCACACACACATACACACACACACACACACACAAAGCATGCACACACATTCATACACGCACACACACAATGCTACACCTTTGCTATATTTAAAAGAATTTGCAAATCTCAGGCCCCCCCAACCCTCCTCCCCACACACACATCACACACCTTTCCTTTTTTTTGCAGATTTTGCTGCAATTTTCACACACACACACACACTGCCACACCTTTGCTGTACTTTATAGAATTTGCAAATCTCAGGCACACACACACACACACACACACACACACACACACACACCAAACAGTGCCACACAGAGAGACAGACCTGTCTTCAAAGATAAGAAAGTTATGTGTGTCGGACAGCTGAGTGAGACGAGTGGCAAAATCAGCTGTGTAATCCTCCACTATGTCCACATGGGTCTTCACAGCACACACATAGGGCGCTACCCGCTCAATCAACTGCACACATCAACACATGTGCTTTTAATTGCACACAAGACTTAATTCATTTCATTGATATGCTTGTCAATATATTCATACATGTACCATGACCTAGACATCAAAATACAAAGAGTAAGATACACAGAAAAATATGTACCAGTACCTTTCTTTCTAACATGTGTGGTTGCATGTCTGTGCGTGTGCATGTGCAAGGATGCGTACGTAAGAAATGCATACAATCACACAACACATACAAAATACACAAACATGCACATCTACATTCTCACAAAAAACAAAAAGCATGCCTAAACACACTCATGTGTGCCTTGATGTGTCTGCACATGTCTGTGTTTACCTGTACATGGGCACACCCATGAGTCCATACAGGTTTGTGTTAAGGTAGCAGATTTCACAGACAAGGGACTTTGGATTATGCGGCACATACTCCAAATTCTTAAAAATTTCCAGTTAAAGAATACATGAGGTGCTGCATATCATAAGGTATGCATCAAAACAATAAACTAGAAGTTGAGCGTTGTTGGACTGATTGCTGTCACTGCAGTGGCCATGTTTGCACCTTCAGATGAAGTCAATACTGAGACCATGACGTCATCATAAGAACTCATTTCACTCATGTCGCATCACCTCTTTGCTTGTATTATAATCTATATTGTATTGCACTGTATTGTATTGTATTGTATTGTACGGCATTGTATTGCACTGTATTGTACTGCATTGTATTGCATTGTATTGTACTGCACTGTATTGCACTGTATTGTATTGTACTACATTGTATCATACTGCATTGCATCGTATTGTACTGTATTACTCTTTTTTCAGAACATATTTCTCTATGTGAAATATGGAATGCTCTCCCCTTGGAGAGCACATCACTACAGTGATGGTGCTTCCTTTTTATCTGCCTGTAAACATGTGTTTTCCTATTCAAGTGGAATTTTCTATAGAATTATGCCAGGGAAAACCTTTTTGTTGCTTTGGGTTGTTTTACATGCGCTAAGTACAATCTGCACATGGACCTCTGTTTACTGTCTCATCCAAATGACTACCATCCAGACCACCATTACTCTAGGTTCTAGTGGAGTGGGAAAAAATACTGACGAGTGTGGAATTCCAACCAGTGCACTCAGATCTCCCTGTTTTCTAGGCGGACGCATTACCACATGGCTAACTCTCCACTCGCCTAATAGTGGGTAAAATGTGGCGACCAACCTGCAAGAGTTGCTGAGAGTCGGTGAGATCTGCAGAGAGGACGAGGTTGGACCTCTTGGCCTCCATCACCTCCATCAGACGTCGAGCGACGGTGTTGCTGCACAGCCCTGCTCGCTCCCCAAAGCTGAGCTCCTGTCACCAACATCCACCGTCCTTTGTCAGTGTTGGCCACACAGACACACAGTGCAGGTCATAGACACACGGAGATAAGAGTTTACTGGTTACACAAACAGACAGTTTATTGGTTACAGAAATACAGAGTTCATTGGTTACAAAGACACACATAGACAAGAATTTATTGGTTACACAGACACACAGAGACAAAGTTTGTTGGCAACATAGAAATACAGAGTTCACTGGTTATACAGGCACACAGACATAGTTTACTGGTTACACTGACACACAACGACATAGAGTAATGGATACATGGAAACAGAGTAATGGCCTATATTGGCCACTGAGACGCATGCAGACAGAGTAATGGCCAGTACTGGCCAGAGAGACACATAGAGACATAGAGCAATGACCAGTATTGGTCAGGGAAACGTCATGGCCAATACTGACCACAGAGTTATGGCCAGTATTGGCCACTGAGACACATGGAGACAGAGTAATGGCCAGTATTGGCCATGGATATAACATGGCCAATATTGACCACTGAGACATACAGAGTAAAGCCAAGTATTGGCCAGAGACACATGGAGACATAGTAATGGCCAGTATCAGCAACAGACAGTACTAGCCGCAGACATACAGAGGTGAGAAAACTGGGAAGGGAGACAAAGAAGGGTACAGTACCAGAACGGGGAGAAAGAGAGAGGGAAAGCAACAGAGAAAGAGTCCATAAGATGATGCAGCATCTCAAAGCTGACTTTAAAATGATGCCTTCTGCAACCTGACTAAACTGACCAGAGCACACACATCATTCATCAAACAGAAACACACACTCGCAACATGCAACTCTCATTTCATAGACATGTTGAATGAATGTACATCCACTGCATCAAAAAAGAAACACAAATAAACACACACACACAACCACACATACACACACACAACCACACACAAACACATCACACACCACAAACCACCACACTCACTCAAGAGATGCCAACCCTGTCAAGTGTTTATAGGAACAATCTGGAAATTTGGTAGGAATATTTTGAATTTGGTCAGAACGATCAGACCACATCAGCAAACAGGCAAAGACGATGCTTGACCAAGCCGCAACTTGATTTAGCCACCTTCTCTCTTGTTTGGGCAAACTGAAAGGTGATTGGTCCACTCAATGCTGTTTGAATGTAAACACGCACACTACTAGCAGAGCATCATCACATGAGACCAAGGTTAGTAGTGAGTGCCCCGGCCTTGTGATCAATTAGTCTGGAGCATCAGGATAATGTTACGACAGGAAAGCATGTGACCATGCTATGTAGTCGAAAATGAACTCGTCAGAACACTTTTGACGTTGGCATGAAGTCGGAACAAACTATGATCGAGTGTAACAAAATACGGCGAAATAGTGACAGTTAGTATCTCTGGTCACTCACTAACACTCACACACACACACCTTTTTCTGCTTTTTCTGCGGAGACTGCCCATCCCCCGATGAGAGGCCAGATGGTGCAGTGTTGTCAGCAGTGGGAGAAACTGGGTTGGCAGCAATGAAGTCTGCCACACTCTTCACCATGGCTGTTTCTATCTTACCTGCCTTCTGCAGTACATCCAGTGCCTTGGACAGTGTGCACACACTGCAACACAACACACAGTGCTAACAGTGTGCACACACTGCAACACAACACACAGCGCTAACAGTGTGCACACACTGCAACACAACACACAGCGCTAACAGTGTGCACACACTGCAACACAACACACAGCGCTAACAGTGTGCACACACTGCAACACAACACAGCGCTAACAGTGTGCACACACTGCAACACAACACACAGCGCTAACAGTGTGCACACACTGCAACACAACACTCAGCGCTAACAGTGTGCACACACTGCAACACAACACACACAACAACACAACACACATTGCTAACAGTGTGCACACACTGCAACACAACACACAGCGCTAACAGTGTGCACACACTGCAACACAACACACAGTGCTAACAGTGTGCACACAGTGCTAACAGTGTGCACACACTGCAACACAACACACACAACAACACAACACACACAACAACACAACACACAGTGCTAACAGTGTGCACACACTGCAACACAACACACAGTGCTAACAGTGTGCACACACTGCAACACAACACACACAACAACACAACACACAGTGCTAACAGTGTGCACACACTGCAACACAACACACAGCGCTAACAGTGTGCACACACTGCAACACAACACACACACAACACAACACTCAGCGCTAACAGTGTGCACACACTGCAACACAACACACACAACAACACAACACACATTGCTAACAGTGTGCACACACTGCAACACAACACACAGCGCTAACAGCGTGCACACACTGCAACACAACACACAGTGCTAACAGTGTGCACACACTGCAACACAACACACACAACAACACAACACACACAACAACACAACACACAGTGCTAACAGTGTGCACACACTGCAACACAACACACAGTGCTAACAGTGTGCACACACTGCAAAACAACACACAGCGCTAACAGTGTGCACACACTGCAACACAACACACAGTGCTAACAGTGTGCACACACTGCAACACAACACACAGTGCTAACAGTGTGCACACACTGCAACACAACACTCAGCGCTAACAGTGTGCACACACTGCAACACAACACACACACTGCAACACAACACACAGTGCTAACAGTGTGCACACACTGCAACACAACACACACACTGCAACACAACACACAGCGCTAACAGTGTGCACACACTGCAACACAACACACACACTGCAACACAACACTCAGCGCTAACAGTGTGCACACACTGCAACACAACACACACACTGCAACACAACACACAGCGCTAACAGTGTGCACACACTGCAACACAACACACAATGCTAACAGTGAGCGCACACTGCAACACAACACATACAACAACACAATGCTAACAGTGTGCACACACTGCAACACAACACACACAACAACACAACACACAGTGCTAACAGTGTGCACACACTGCAAAACAACACACAGTGCTAACAGTGTGCACACACTGCAACACAACACAGCGCTAACAGTGTGCACACACTGCAACACAACACACAGCGCTAACAGTGTGCACACACTGCAACACAACACTCAGCGCTAACAGTGTGCACACACTGCAACACAACACACACAACAACACAACACACATTGCTAACAGTGTGCACACACTGCAACACAACACACAGCGCTAACAGCGTGCACACACTGCAACACAACACACAGCGCTAACAGTGTGCACACACTGCAACACAACACACACAACAACACAACACACATTGCTAACAGTGTGCACACACTGCAACACAACACACAGCGCTAACAGTGTGCACACACTGCAACACAACACACACACAACACAACACTCAGCGCTAACAGTGTGCACACACTGCAACACAACACACACAACAACACAACACACATTGCTAACAGTGTGCACACACTGCAACACAACACACAGCGCTAACAGCGTGCACACACTGCAACACAACACACAGTGCTAACAGTGTGCACACACTGCAACACAACACACACAACAACACAACACACACAACAACACAACACACAGTGCTAACAGTGTGCACACACTGCAACACAACACACAGTGCTAACAGTGTGCACACACTGCAAAACAACACACAGCGCTAACAGTGTGCACACACTGCAACACAACACACAGTGCTAACAGTGTGCACACACTGCAACACAACACACAGTGCTAACAGTGTGCACACACTGCAACACAACACTCAGCGCTAACAGTGTGCACACACTGCAACACAACACACACACTGCAACACAACACACAGTGCTAACAGTGTGCACACACTGCAACACAACACACACACTGCAACACAACACACAGCGCTAACAGTGTGCACACACTGCAACACAACACACAATGCTAACAGTGAGCACACACTGCAACACAACACATACAACAACACAACACACAGTGCTAACAGTGTGCACACACTGCAAAACAACACACAGTGCTAACAGTGTGCACACACTGCAACACAACACAGCGCTAACAGTGTGCACACACTGCAACACAACACACAGCGCTAACAGTGTGCACACACTGCAACACAACACACAGCGCTAACAGTGTGCACACACTGCAACACAACACACACAACAACACAACACACATTGCTAACAGTGTGCACACACTGCAACACAACACACAGCGCTAACAGCGTGCACACACTGCAACACAACACACAGCGCTAACAGTGTGCACACACTGCAACACAACACACAGTGCTAACAGTGTGCACACACTGCAACACAACACACAGCGCTAACAGTGTGCACACACTGCAACACAACACACAGCGCTAACAGTGTGCACACACTGCAACACAACACACAGCGCTAACAGTGTGCACACACTGCAACACAACACACAGCGCTAACAGCGTGCACACACTGCAACACAACACACAGTGCTAACAGTGTGCACACACTGCAACACAACATACACAACAACACAACACACAGTGCTAACAGTGTGCACACACTGCAAAACAACACACAGCGCTAACAGTGTGCACACACTGCAACACAACACACAGTGCTAACAGTGTGCACACACTGCAACACAACACACAGTGCTAACAGTGTGCACACACTGCAACACAACACTCAGCGCTAACAGTGTGCACACACTGCAACACAACACACACACTGCAACACAACACACAGCGCTAACAGTGTGCACACACTGCAACACAACACACAATGCTAACAGTGAGCACACACTGCAACACAACACATACAACAACACAATGCTAACAGTGTGCACACACTGCAACACAACACACACAACAACACAACACACAGTGCTAACAGTGTGCACACACTGCAACACAACACACAGTGCTAACAGTGTGCACACACTGCAACACAACAACAACAACAAATAATAATAATAATAGTAATAATGAATATTTGGACACCCAATCTCCAAAGAGCCCAAAGCGTTTACAAATACAATTACACATATATACACTGATGCAGATACACTTCATAACATTCATTTGCCTACATGCATCGCAAAATAAACAGGTCTCACACACACACACACACACACACACACCCCAGGCATTCATACCAATACAGCCCCATTCCTCTCTCCACCCACCAACAATCGCAGAAAGACACACAGGGCGGGAAAACTAATCATAACAACTGTGGAAAAGGTGAGTTTTGAGAGCTGATTGGAACAAGGACAGAGACTGAGCGTGTCATACAGAGAAATTTGTTACAGATGACAGGTCCAATGAAAGAGAAAGCACGTTCCCCATGGGAATCGAGCACACTGAATCGAATCCTACTTGTGCCAGTATTTCTACCCCTCCACTAGACCATGAGTGGTGGTCTTTTCGTTAGCCATTTAGATGAGACAATAAACCAAACTGCCGTGTATAGCAGGCACTGAGTGGACATAAAAGAACCAACGGCAACAATAGGGCTGTCCCTGGCAAAATTCTGTTAAAAAAAAAAAAAAAAATCCACATGAATAGTAAAACAATTACATTTCTGTAGAAAAATCCAATTTGATAGGAAAACAAATACAATCCTGTAGAAATAAGCCTCTTTGATAGGAAAACTAATACACTTGCAGGCCAAAATACTTTCAGGGACGGGGACAGTGGTACCTGTGCAGGAGAACTGTTTCAGGTGAAAGGCACAGTGGTACCTGTGCAGAAAAACTGTATCAGGAAAAGGGACAGTGGTACCTGTGCAGAATTGTATCAGGGAAAGGGACAGTGGTACCTGTGCAGAATTGTATCAGGGAAAGGTACAGTGGTACCTGTGCAGAATTGTATCAGGGAAAGGGACAGTGGTACCTGTGCAGAATTGTATCAGGGAAAGGGACAGTGGTACCTGTGCAGGAGGACTGTATCAGATAAAGGGACAGTGGTACCTGTGCAAAACTGTATCAGGGAAAGAGACAGTGGTACCTGTGCAGAGTTGAGGGAAAGGGACAGTGGTACCTGTGCAGAATTGTATCAGGGAAAGGGACAGGGGCACCTGTGCAGAATTGTATCAGAGAAAAGGACAGTGGTATCTGTGCAAGAGTATGTCAGGAAAAGGGACAGGTGTACCTGTGCAGGTGGATGCCTCTGTTCTTCAAACGCTGGTCCCCTCCCTGCCCTCTGTCCAGCAGCACCACAGCATGGGTCACCTTGACCCCAACACTGTTCAGCGCCTGCAACATGCCAGCAACACATGGTCCTCATGCACTGCATTACATTGCATTACATTACAATGAATTGCACTGCACTGCACTGGTACTGGTACTGTATTACATTCTATTGTAATACTCATTGTGCGACAATCAGGTTGCTCTCCCCCAGGTACAGCACGCAACTACAGTACAAGCTCCATCCATTGGTTTCTTATTTCTTCATTTTTTTTTCCATTTTTCTGTCTGCCAGTGCACATGTTTTCCTACCAAAAGTGGATTTTTCTACAGAATTTCGCCAAGGACATCCCCTTTTGCTGCCAAGGATCTTTTACGTGCGCTAAGTGTATGCAACAAAGGGGACCTTGGTTCATCGTCTCATCCTAGTGGGTATCCAGACCACCACTCAAGGTCTCATGGAGGGGGGGCCAGGTGGGGGGTGGGGGGGGGGACTGGCGAGTGTGGGACTCGATCCTGTACGCTCAGACTCTTTTGCTTCCTAGGTAGAGGCGTTACCATCTAGGCCGCCACTCTACATTACTCCTTCACGTTTGCTGTGAAGTTACATGCATTAACTGTTTGTGTGTTCCTATCCTGTATGAGAGCTGCGTGTCTTTTGCCCATGCCAACTGTGCTGATGTATGTAACTGTCTTGGCTTTTGTGCATCCCTGCCTGTGTTCTGCCTGTTAGTCTATTGTCTCAGCAGTGTCATCTGTTGATGATAACTTGTCTTATACATATATGATTTTTTTTTTTTATCTAAGAGCCCTTGTTAGCTGTCTGTCCCTTGCTGGTCTGTCTATTACTAGCAATGTTTTTGTCTGTAAATCTCTATATTTTGTGTATCAGTATATTAACTCAGCATCCCTGTCTGTCTATTTACTTTTCTGTGGGTTTGTTTTTAGCACACTTATTGTCCACCAATATTTGCCTATACTTGTGTGCCTTTAGTCTATCTCAGCACCTGTGTATTCATGACCACTAATCTCCGGCCACTTGTCCAGTCAGTGCTTCTGCTGCTGTCTATAATGTCTCCTGCCTGTCTGTATGTCTCTAAATGTCTATGTGATGTTTAACTTTAACATATATCTGGGGAAAAGTATGGTCATATGGATGTTTTCTGGATTTCCCCTTCCTTCTGCAACAGGTCCATGTGGCACTGAAAAGTTAATGCAATTAAAAAACAGAATGAACTTGACAAGCAAAACTAAAGACAGTGGTCTGTATTTTTGTTCCTTTTCCAAATTTTTTTTTTATAGTTTGTTGTTTGTTCAGGTCTTAAAAAACATTCATTTACAGCTTCTTAGCACTGATATAGCAATGTGTGGTGTGCTGAGCAATAAGAAATAAAGATAACATAAATATCAGACCTGTATTCTGCTTTTCTTGTAAGAACAAGACATTCAAAGATAGTTTGTGGCTTCCACTTTATAAAATACTGAAGCTTGCCAAGAAAAGGACACACTCACTAACCCATCTTCCAACTATCAATACTTTTAACAAACTGCATGTATAAAAGCACTTAACAGAATCAAGTTGACAGGACACATAAATCATATTTCACACTAAATGTATTCTGCTGGCTACAATATGCTTCAGTTTATAAAGTACATCCTCCAAATCGTAAAGAACTTCTGATCTTAACAATATATAAAGCATAGCTGATAGCATATCATAAGGAGCGTTTCAAAATGAAAAACAAGTCAAGCATTGTTGGGTTCATCACTGTTGTTTTAACAGCCATGTCAAAGCACTGAAGTCATCATCAGAACTCTTTTTACACGATGCATGATCTGCTTTACTGTCTGCGCTGCAGATCTCCATCTTCTTAAATCTGTCTTGTCAACACTCCCCACAGTGAGTTTTTGTTAGAAAGATTTCATACATTTCCATCGTCATCAATGTCATACTTTCGAGTTCAGAGAACAACCTTGATACGATTCCAATTCATAATAGCCTTTAGACATATTTTAACTTAAGCACACTTATCATCACATAAGGTTCATGGGTCAAATTTAAGGGAAATGATAGCACCTTATCATCCGTAAAATACTGTACTAATTTTTTTTTAAAACATCTGCTGGTCAATGAGAGAGAGCAAGAGAAAGAGGGGACACACACCTCCACTGTCTCCCAGATACTGTCACCACTGGTGACAATGTCCTCCACAATCAGACACTTGTCCCCCTCCTTAAAGGCACCCTCAATCAGCTTCTTTGTCCCATAGTCCTTGGCTTCCTTGCGACGGATCACCATGGGAACCCCGTGGTTGGCTGAGATGAGCTGTTAACACAAGGAATCAAAATGGAATGAGTCTGGTCTCTATAAGGTCTAAATGATTATATATTACAAGTTCACAGCCCACCATTAAAAAAAACCTGGGACTTTGTAAAGTGATTCACAGTGCTGGTTCAGAAATACACACTGTCTCATGCCAGAACAATGATCAAAACACTCTCTGACTCTGTCTGTCCAGGAATATCTGATTTTATACAGAATAATCTCCTATGTAATAATAATTACAGAAATTGGTGCATGTGCACAACAAATTATTTCATTCATCAATGCAAAAGTAAAGCGTTTGCAAAACACATCAGTCTCAAAGTTCGTTAAATAGTTCTGTAAGTGTAGCACACACACACACACACACACACACACACACACACGTGCGCGCACACTCAGAACTGTGTGTATCACAACTAAAATCATTCAGTACAAGAATACTTTAATCTGTTTTGATGTGCAGAAAAGCCTTACTTTGTGCTATTTTTGACAATTTCTCAATGGTGTCATAGAAGAGGGTGGACTCAACAAACTGTCTTCACAACAGGCAACAAACTCATTCTTTTAAAAGGAACAAATCTGTTTTCAAGATACATGATTGCTTTAATTATACTGTACTTGTAACATGCACACAGAATGCATACCCACGCATGCAAAAACTAAAACCTCCTGCCCCCTTCATTCTCTCTCTGTTATCAGATTCACAGAGGTCAGGGGTTCAAGTTCACAACAAGCCATCCACATGCTCCTTTTGCTGGCTGACAGTGCATTTGTGTGCTCCACTGAACAAACAGAGCACCACGCTGCTGCCACAGTGATTTGAATCTGAACAGTCTCATGTATGTGACACTGATGACTGCATCAACAAGAATAGATGCTTTTTTTCTTTTTCTTTTTTTAAACACATGTGATAAGTATCTTGCAGAATTCACAGATGATACCACTACCACAACTAATTTGTTTCATATCGCCTTTCCATGCTCATTTGTGCTGTACAATGTAGATACTGATGTGTAAAAGATATATGTGTTGTTTTTTTCATGTGCAGAGGTATGTTATTATGCACTATTGTATACGTGTTGTTTCATGTAAGGCGCATACAGCCCACTACATGGAGAGTTTACATCATATAAGTACTATTATTGTTAAACAGGCATTTAAAAACTAAAATAACAACTTGCATAACCCTACACAAACATCCAACCAAACACTGACAGTAATTTATGTATCATGTGCACACACACACACACACACACACACAGAGAGAGGGAGAGAGAGAGAGAGAGAGAGAGAGAGAGAGAGAGAGAGAGAGAGAGAGAGAGAAACATCACGCAAATACGAAACTGGATATACATAGATAACATATGTCTGTGTTATGCCTAATTCTGAACAGCTGTGGTGCAGAACTGGTAAGCAGTGAGACAGTACAACAGTACAAATGTCAGCACGACCTGTCAGTGACAGTCAGTATCAGTATGTTGGACAGATCGCTCTGGATGGATATATAACACCAACACTGGCAACAGAAATGTATAATTCATAGCATGAGGAGATGAAACCAAAATTATCATTAATCAGTTAATTCAATGTTATATTTCTCTGCTCCTTGCATTTTCATTTTGCAGTGCTCATATCTAATTATAGTTGTTTCTTTGTTGTTTGTTTTTGTTGTTTTTTGTAGATGTGTTTTTGTATTATTCAGTCATTGAACCTCTGAAGCACATTGATCTTGGGAGGAGCTGGCAAAACAAAGAAAGAAAGAATGAATAATTGAATGAATGAATAGATAAATAAATAAAACCAACACATGTTTAGCAGAACTGGTAAGCAGTGAGACAACAGCGTTCACTGGCTTGTGTTTTAATGATTTATTTTAGTCTGTATTGTGTTGGGTGAGTGACGAGCCTATGGATGCACAAATAATTTCCAAATGGATGAATAAAGATGCATTGTATTGTTGTATTGTATTGTATCCAATTTCTGCATCAAGGAAAAAAACTACCCCACTTCCCTTTATGCCGTTATAATGACACGAAATGACCAAGGACTAAGTACAGGGATCGCGTTAACGCATGTTTTTCGCGTATTTGACGCATTTTGGTGTGTCTGTGCATGCGGAGCACTCCGAGATGCCTACGTGACTCTTTAACAGCTTGTTTGGCTGCTGAACATTACTCGGCTAGCCTAGGCCATAGCGTTTTTTTGTTTTCCATTGTATCTCAGTCACGGAATCGACTCAATATGCAGCGCAAGTTGTCATCGTTTTTTTCGTCTAGTCGTGAAACTATTGCTCCAGAGCAATCTCCGGCTGATGCTTCTGAGCAGCTTGCGACTTCAACATCGTCGGCTTAAACCTTTGATTTAGTGTCATAGGTCTGACGCAATTCTGACTCTAACTTACGCGTTTTTTAGCCGACTTTGCGTAAGCTGCACGCGTTTTGAAAAAGTCTAGCGCGATCCCTGTAAGTAAGAGGCAAAT